>NW_016157458.1:98086-156093 GCF_001687245.7 Rhagoletis zephyria
TTCGTCTTATCTCTTCATCTTCATCTTCATCTTCATCTTCATCTTCATCTTCATCTTCATCTTCATCTTCATCTTCATCTTCATCATATCTTTATATTTGTTTTTGATTATATTCTTGTCTTTGCATTAGTCTTTTCCCGCCCAATTGGCGTTTAACGCAGCTATTCGTTTTCTATACCCATCATATGCTACCTGTACCGTGACGTTAAATATTTATCGCAAACATAACGGAGCTATAATAATAAGATTTGCTTCAATAATTTGAGTTTAACTTTTTAAACAGGTGGCCACCCTCTTCAGGCACCTCAAAAATATTTTAAATGTGTTTCTGTAAGCTCTTTCTGTACTGTATAGTATTTTAAGCGTAAGACTTTTGTATAATTTAACTAAATTTTACTTTTAAAACAGGTGGCAACCCTCCTACATTTAGCTAGAAAATACAACTTATTCAAAACCATTTCTATTGATACCCATATTGGGATAATTCGTTTAACTTAATAAATAATTTGAATTTGATTTTCGTATATATGGCAACCCTTTAAAAGACTAAAACCATACTGCACATCTGCAGGTCAAGCCCTTTCATGTGACACCTCATTTTTGAAAATCGTACGAACGATACAGATTTTATGACGTGGTGTTAAATATTTAACGCAACCCTCTGCGGCAGAGAAATTTTGAATTCGATTTTCTAACATGTGGCAACTCCTTTCATGGAACTAAGGCTATGGTGTACACCCGAAGGACAAGGCATTTCATGTGACACCTCATTTTTAAAAATCGTACGAACGATACAGATTTTATGACGTGGTGTTAAATATTTAACGCAACCCTCTGCGGTAGAGAAATTTTGAATTCGATTTTCTAACATGTGGAAACTCCTTTTATGGAACTAAAGCTACGTTGCACACCCGAAGGACAAGGCCTCTCATGTGACACCTCATTTTTAAAAATCGAACGAACGATACAGATTTTACGACGTGGTGTTAAATATTTAACGCAACCATCTCCGACCTCGATTAAGAAGTTTCACTTCAAAAAATTTGGTAAAAGGGTGTGGCAGCTACATAAATGTATCTGGTTGAGGATTAGTAGGTTAAGACGGCGCAGCAGTTGAGCGCAACCGTTGCTAAAAAAATCAGTGATCGTAATGCGTCTTGTGAACGGCTTGATACGTTAGCTGTCAAATTCAAGAACACACAACATGCTGCCTCAAATGATCAGAAAAATATTATGATCATCTAACACGCAACTGTTCAGTTGATCACAAGCACAAAACAACGCGTTCAGAAGGTGCAATCGCAACAGTTCCTGAGCTGAACGTGCCCAATATGTTTCAGGCGCTGCTTAATTTTTGGCTTGACCTCTTTGTTTGTATCCACGAGGAAGATTGAAATTATGACGTTGTAATGACTCACGTAAGATTATAAATTTTTCCTTATATACACTAGAATCCATAAACTGCTCGAAAGCCTCTTCAGAAGTGTATTTCCTAGGCAATGTCTTTGGCGATGAGCGAATACTATTATTCACGCTCATGAGTCGCATTGGACTTTCTAGGCATCTGCTTCTGTTATATGAGATAGCGATGGGTAAAAAACGTGATTTTCTATGTAACACGTCGTGGCATACCTTTTCATGTGTGAACATCAGTGGTTTTAGGATATATCCCGTCGATTACGCAATTTTCACTAAGTAAATATCTATATATGTGTATTTTTAGTCACAATCAAATCGTAAACTTACTGTTAAACTTTGAACAAAAGCTTGAGGGTCTAGATTATTTGTCTGTCTTCAAAAAAAATTTCAAAGAAATTTACGGAGTGTATTTGAGGTGAGTTGTACTTCATTTAGCCAGCCTTACCTTGTAAAGGAAACTATACTGTCCTCGCTCAACAAATAATATCACATGTTTAACATGTCCAATCAGCTGATGAATTCAACTCTGTATTTGGATAGTTTTAAATCTCGACACTTAAGACGGTTAGACTGGCAGAGGGTAAAGCCGTTGTGATTAATCTATATCGTCGTTTAAAGTACAAAACCGCGTATCGTCATTCTGCAAAACCGCGTAACTGACATTGGCTGCAAAAATTAGATTTGCTCACACAAGCTCTTGGCTAATCCATTCGTCCTGAAATATACTAGCCAGAAATGCGATTGCTTTATAAAAAAGGGAACCATTTTGAAATATGAGTGTTTTTACGCTCTAGAAACTAATTTCTACAAAGTCAAATACGCGGTTTTGCATTTTGCTGATACGCGGTTTTGCATTTTGTTGATACGCGGTTTTGCACTTTAAACGACGATATATATAATACGCGAAGGCATCTTTTGTATAGGATAAAAGATCTGCACCGTTCGCTCGATTTTCAAAAATGTGGTGTCAAATTAAAGCGCTTGGCCTGTAGATAAAACCAGTTTTTATTTTTTGGAAGATTTGCCAGCTGTTGAACAATTAAATTCAAATTATTTAAAAATCAATGTAATTGTTCGTTCGATTTTCCAAAATGTCAAATTAAAAGGCTGGGGCTGTATCAAGGCGAATACATATAAGGTGGTATCGATTGAACAAATACAACAATTACTTGTATTTTGTTTTTGCTTTTAGCGGGCCATTGTCAAATTTCAGCTATTCGTCCCCGAATGAAAAAGGGCGACAGAAAATGCAAACACTCTCACGTTTTCACTCACTCACTAACGAAATTCAAAATTTTGACAGTCAAATGCAACTCACAGCTGATGAAACAACACCACCTTATATAAATTCGCCTTGGTCTGTATGTGCAATAAAGTTTTTATAAAAAAAAATAAATAAATTATTACAAAATGGGTACCAACCGAAATGGTTTTGAATGTTTGAAGAGGGTTGCCACGTGTTTAAAAAGATACATTAAAATTATTCATTCATTTAGGAGGGATGCCACTTGTTCATACAATCGAATCAAAGTTAGTTCATCAATTTATTGAAATACATGTGTGTCACAATGTCAGACGAAAGAGATTTTTGAAGATTTGCTTTTTTATTTAGTTAGATTTTAGTTACTTTTGATAGGGAATTTCAAAAATGAGAGATCAAATTAACGACCTTACCTGTAGATTTGTGGTAAAGTTTTTATTTTTTATAATTAAGAACTTTTTTCATCGGTAGAGGGTTATTTGAAATTTGATGAAGTTAATAACATGCACTATGCCCTACTGCTCTTCACTGGCATTCGGATATACTATAACTCTGACTAACATTTGGAATATTTTTTAAGTTTTTGAAATTAAGTTTTGGGCATTTTAACGCCATGCGGGTTAACTAGTTATTATTATACATATCGTTACTTATTCAAAAAACTAAACTTATATCTTTATATAAAAATTATTATGCACATATGGGTGTTTCCAGCGGAAGGTCCACCACGACAAAAAAAAATAAAAGTTGAATATCTAACGTATTTACGGGCCCATTTGTCAGCTTTTTAAAATACATACTGGCTATGTAAGTAGAATCATGTTTGCATAAAATGGTCTTCCTAGGTGGTGCCAAGGTCGAGATATTTCGAAAAACCGTATTTATGGTCCGATTTGGTTCGAATTTGGCGTATGTGGTTGAAACATAATAAATCATAAATTTCTAATAAATTGACCCCGAAATGGGTCTGAAGTCAAAACATAAATTATATTCTACATAAAATACATGTTTTTTTTTGCGTAGAAAATTCATTTAAAAGCAATATTAACGAAAATATAACGATGGAAATTTATGTCACGTGACGCCACGTCACATCACGCTTCACACTTGGGGTTGTAAAAGAGAATTGAAACAATTTGCATTAATTCAAAAAACTCTAAAAACAACTAGAATTGCACCAAATCAATCAAAATAAGTTTCATCAAAATAGCCATCCACAATTCGCAGAGTTTTGCGATTTTGTAAGAAAAGAAAAAATCAACTTCCATTTTTGTCACGTAACGACACTCTCTTTAAATGCTTATATTTCAGGACCAAGCAGTTCGATTGATTTCATTTTTCGGTTAAATATAGAGCTAATTATGTGCTATACAATGGCCCAAAAAAGTTAAAGAAAACAAATGGTATTCCTTTTTTGTATCACATTGAAATCGTACGACTGTCACGTGCGCCACCATGGGAATGCCCATATGTAATTTATAACGGTAGTGTTATGTATTTGTGAACCTCTTCAGCGTGCCTTATTTGTCATTGTTTCTCGCTGTTTTCCCCACCACCTTTTTGCGTTTCACTGAGTTTTTCTGGTGTAACAAATTTCCGATTAATCTCAAGCCACTTTGCAACTTAAGTTACGGCGGCAGCCAATGTGTTTACATTTACATTTCCATTTCAAATCACAACTGTGAGTTTTACCTTTTGTGTATTTTTTGTTTTATCGCGAAGCAACAATTATGCTTTCGATTTTTTATTTACTTTTACTTGTCATTGTTCTGCACTGTTTCACTTGAGTTTTATCTACTTTGTTACCACGCTCACGTTTCTCGCCTCGTATTTATTCTGCAGTAGAGTAATGCCACCAGTTTATTGTTGCTATAATACTTGCAGCTACTTTTCCTGTTCATATTTATGTATACCAGACGCACTACTAGGGCTTTGGTGTTAAATAGTTTCATCCATCTTCTTTTGCAACATACTGAAAAAATTATGAATAAATTTTACTCAACTGCCTCCGTCTTTGAACCCCTTCTTTACTTTGAATAATTTTGATTTGTATGCATTTAAGTCAAAACTATTGTGTTGTTTGAACAATATAAAAACCAATGAAATGTTCACTGGGTGTATAGGATTTGGTACTGACTTATACCCACCTATTAAATTCTTCATTGAGTTTTATTGTTGCGCTTCATTGTTTATTGCTCAACAACATTTTCCACTTCATCGTGCATTTATCTGTTTATCTTTTAGAAACGGCCAATTGTGAGTTACGTATTTCGAAATAAACGACAAAGAAAATTCTTTCATAAACCTACATAACTGTATTTATGTACGTATTTTCAACCAGAAAGAGAACCAGCCAGCCGGCAAAATTAGAATTACTTCTAAATAAACGCTGCCAGGCACGCCTTTCCAGAATACCTTCCCTTTAGAAGTTGTATAAGGAAATTTTCTAGTGGCGCTGCCATTTGAATGCAAGCAGACGATAAGTGTTGCTTCCAGGGCAACGAAAGTCAAATGAAAGCAAAAATCGCTGAAGATACATATGTCGGTGCGTGTCTGCAGCAAAGTTAAATTTGAACTGTGTCAATATTATTTCACGTAAATGTTCCCCTTCTGAGAGAAGCTTTATCAGAAGGAATTGAAATTCTGGCCACTCCCTAAAAAATAAAAAGGAGTAAAGAATGGGCCGCTTAGGACCTATAACTTCAAAAGATCGGAATTATTCAAGAGTTCCTTAGAGACCTTTTTATACCCGAGCGTACTTGTGCACAAGGGTATTATAACTTTGTTCACATAAGGGTTGTTTGTAACAGGCAAAACGAATCGAGATAGATATAGACAAATGTATACATAAATGATCAGAATGAAAAGAGAAATCGATTAAGCGGTGACTGTCTGTCCGTCCGTCCGTCCGTCCGTCTGTGCACACGATAACTCGAGTAAAAATTGAGATATCTTAACGAAACTTCGTACATGCACTTCTATTGGGCGTGGGACGGATGGTATTGAAAATGGGCGAAATCGGACAATAACCACGCCTACCTCCCATATAACGGTAATTTTCAGAAATACGAAAACTGCGATATTTTAGTAACTACTGAAGATAATGCACTCAAAATTGACATTTAGAATAACTTTTAGACGAGAAATAAGAATATTAAAAATTTTTGAAAAATGGGCGTAGCCACGCCCACTTATAGTTACATGTGTATATTTTGGAAACCGCTGCACCAATTTCTTCCAAACTTGGCACAGTTATTGACCCTGGTACAGCATACCAATTGGCCGAAAATTTTTAAAATCGGACAATAACCACGCCCACATCCCATATAACGGTAATTTCGAGAAATACGAAATCCTCGATAAATCAGTAAATATTAAAGCTAATTTATTCAAAATTGACGGTTGCAACAATTCTTTATCAGGAAATACGCTTATGATAAAATTTTGGAAAATGGGCGTGGCACCGCCCACTTATGATCACATTTATGTATATCGGTAACAGTTCTAGCAATTTGTACCAAACTCGGTATGATTATTGTGCTTGCCACATAAAAGCAAACCGTTGAAAATTATTGAAATCGGACTAAAATTACGGCCGCTTTTCATATAACGGTAAATTTCAGAAATGCTTGAAATTTCAATATTTCGAAATTTAAGGATGCTAGTTTACTTAATATTTATACACCCGCTTATCAAGTAGCGGTAGCTTTCGGAAAGGTGGAAATCATATATTTAATACCTGCGCCGGGTATTTAATGTTCGGCTCCGCCCGAACTTAGACTTTCTTACTTGTTTTTTTTTGAAATTTGCCGATTGGGTTGCTCTACATTAGTGGGGCTTTTGATTGAACAAACAAACACATACATACATATTTAAATATCTACACTATTTTCCGGTAAAACCATACTCGGGTTAAGATGAAATTTTGGCTAAGATGAACCAAATCAAAAAATGAAAAAAGACCAGCCGAATGTCGAGAAAATACACGTACATTTCGTGCCTTAAACTAAACTTACGGTTAATATGAACTAAGTTTATATACAAAATCGATATTTCATTTGGTTAAGACGAACCGAATATTGGGTTGACGAACAAAGGTTGTGTCAACATTTAAGACAGATGTTAATTTAAGACTCAGTCATGAAAGATGACAGCACACTGAAAAAAAAGTTTAGTTACGTCAACGAAATATGTTATTATCTACACCTGATTTGGTTATACTTACCAAATAATGTGTTGAGAGAAATAGTATATTTAGCTGACTGTTTTTTTCTGATTGCACCCTAATCATCTGCTCATATCGCTGTTTGTGATCGGCTTATTTTTCAAAGCTTTTTTTTTGTTACGTTTGTGTTCTAAAAATTTACGCTTATAAAACGAAGAAATTGAACAAGTAATTTTAAGTAAAAAACAACACCGACTTCAATTCCTATTTAAAAGTTTAATATTATCGTTAATCTCTTCAAATCCAATGTTCAGATCTAAATCAAATAAGTATGGAACCGCCCTTAAGGTACCAACTTTCCTTTGGAAAAAAAAGAATTATAGAGATCGGTTCACGTGGTACAAAGTTATGCGGCAACATACACAAAAAATAAAATATTCCCACGAATTGATAGCCGCTTAAAGTCGGTAAAAATTGTTCAATTCTAAAATAAAATAAAATTTTCGGCACCTTTAAGGGATAACGATGTGTCACTCGTTACTTGCGCTGCACAAAGTATTTTAAAGTGCCTTACAAAAACATTTGCTGCAGCGGCGAAACGTTTATTATATATTTAGTAAAGTATGCAATTCCCTTAGTCTAGCGCTCGACGAGCTCACACTAGGCCCAACCGCAGCAGAATAGAGGCGTCCCCAGTTGCTCTGGGATAATGTTTTAAGGGTGCCTTTCCAACGCCAGGTCATTAGCCAAGCAGTTTTCCGCGATGCCACTGTTATCCGGCACCTAAACTAGAATATGTACCTAAGAAATACTTTGACGCGATGGATAAAGAAGTCAGATATTCTTTTTCCTATTTCTAACGCACCATCACAACCTTTAGCAGTGAGTGTACCGCTTCCTTGCTGTCAGCTATTTCCACCGTAAAGAGACTGCAGAAGTCCGGAAGCCTTAGTAACTATGCCCGATCCAGTCCTCTCTTGAGGAAATATAGGTATAGAAGGAGCTTCTGGGAGTAATTTCAGAGGCGCACTAATTTATTTGTTCAAGGCGAGGTCAAAGCCCCCCAGAATTCCAGAGTGTTACCACCCGGTTACCCTTAGCCAATTAGCAGTATGTGCTGCTAAAATTCTGTCTGCAATATCCTCAGGCGCCGTGTTCAACATTACGTTAAGCACCAGTATAGGTGTGATTCCTAATGCTCCTCTAGTTGCTGTTTTAAAAGAGTAGCTTTATCTAGCGGGTTCCACCAGACAAGGGCTCCGTGAAACAAGATAAGCTTAAATCTGGTTCCATAGAGCTAATGAATTACTATGTGGCGAGAGACACTACCTTTTACAGATAGCTCCCCTACAGCAGTACAAGAAAACCGACGCATTTTTACCCTTTCCTCAATGTTAGGCTTCCACGACAGCTTCCTATCCAGGATCAAGTCTAAGTACTTGACTCTGTCTGAGAGCCGCAGACGAACAACCCCACTCGAGGGAAGGGCCACAAAGGGCATCTTGCATTTCCTGGAAACAAGACCAGTTCCGTTTTGCTGTGATTTAGGCGGAGCCACCGTTGATCACCCACTTAGTCACCTGCTTAAGGTAACCTTGAGGTAGACAAAAAGGGTGTATAGAAATCATCACTTAACCGAAACATCCACATCATCTACATGGGCGATCACCCGTCATCCCACTTTTCCCAGTTCCTGTAGAAGGTTGTTTAAAACCGCAACTCAGAGCAGGAGAGGGAGAACACCACCTTGTGGAGTGCCCCTATTGTCTCTAGACTGAGTCCAGGCGCTTCCCCATTCCGCCGCGACAGTTCTGTCTTAAAGGACAGCGGTTTTTGCAAAAACTAAAACAGACTGATAGGGCTAAAATACCTAGGAGAAACATGCGAGTATTTTCCGAAAGAAGCATATCATTCATACGCCATGTACGGGTCACAGGTACGGCCATGTACGATGAGACATATGGATAACATTATTTCTCTGGCCTATTTCATAAAAAAAAATTATTGCGTATTTTTATTACACCATTCACTACTTGTTTATTAATCCATTATTTATTACAAATGAAAAATTACTTAGATATTATAAAAGATTTAAGATTTACTTTTTCAAATGTACATAGTTCGTCGTCTAACAAAAACTGAGTAAATCCAAGTTTAAAACATTGCTAATTTCGAGAAAAAATTTTTAAGTTTTAAGAAGATTTTCGGCAATTTTTTCACGGATTTGAATTTTTTGTGCTGGCGGTGATATGCATTTTCTTCCATATAAAAATATTTAAAGCATTTTTTTATGGTAGAATTTATAACTCACAGAGATGCCATTAAAAGATGTTTGCACTTTTACCATAGGGTTGCATTTTTAGGCAAAGTTGTGTATTATAAAACTTGAGAAATAGTTTACTGGATTTGAACTGAACCGAACCATTTTTTGGAGTGGTTTTCGGTTCGGTTTTAGCATTTAAAAAAAAAAATGGTTCCGTTCGTGGTTCGGTTTGAAGCAGCGACGGTGTTGTTCGAAACCCGTTTTGGTTCAAAACCGGTTTGCAGCCCTGCACACGAATCAATTACAGATTTTCTGCTGGGTTAACCCAAATTTTACCCATACTGACTAATGATGTATCTCGGTAGTCGCTTCATAGCCTTCTACCAAACTTGGTTCAATTATTTTATTATCTCTAACTGAGTATATCATTGAAAATATTTGCAATTGGGGAAAAAACCCTATACTTCTCTACTTGTTCTAAATTCTGTTCATTTTCTGGTATGAGTAAATCCAAAATTAGTCAACCAAAAATGAAAAAAGTTCCCTGCTGAAGTCTAGAAAAAGCAGTCTGATGAGGAGATGTGGTGATCTCCGAAATAGTGCTATAACTTCTACCGCTTAGACTTTGTTGCTTTTTCAATTTTTCCTAATAAACAATCGTGGTACAAAGCTCAATAAAAATATTAAAAATAAAATGTAATGTAAATGAGTAAATCCAAAATTAGTCAACCATAAATGAAAAAAGGTCCCTGCTGAAGTCTAGAAAAAGAAGTCTGATGAGGAGATGTGGTGATCTCCGAAATAGTGCTATAACTTCTACCGCTTAGACTTTGTTGCTTTTTCAATTTTTCCTAATAAACAATCGTGGTACAAAGCTCAATAAAAATATTAAAAATAAAATGTTAACAAGCCACAATAACATTGACGAAAAAAGTTCATATAAGTCAAATTCTGACATTTTTTTATATCAAGAATGGCATAATGCAATATAGCTATGCTAATTCCGTTTTCCATCTATTAGAAAAGTGTGATTTGTCGCGCATACTTCTTAAAACAAAGCGGTGAATAAATCAATTTTGTTAACGGGAAAAATAGTAACGTATGCAACGTATTATTCGCGGCGAACATTTGATTAAAAAATTTCAGGATATACATACACACAAGTGAAGTTAAATAAAAGCTTGTAAAAATAGACAAAATTATGGAATTTTTTTAATTGGTAACACTTTAAGCACCTACCCCTTAATATATTTAGTTAACTTCGTTATTTTCCTCCAAAGTAATTCATGTAGGTTTTGGTCTCCGTATATGAAAGTATCAAAAACTTTGACTTAAAATTGCTAGCGTCTGTAACGCTAGGATATGCCCACATAAGAATATATACAGGTACATATGTTTGCTTGTAATTCAACATATGCGCACCTACAAATGTATGTATTTACTTATATCATTTGCATTATACGAAATTATTGACAGCGATTTCTAAAATTATTTTCCATTCCAAATAATTACAGCAATAAAACTATACTTGCATTTATTTAAATATGTACATACATACTATAATGTGTCAATATAATGACGGTCAGGCAATTTTGTCGCTCGTTTAAAGAATGCCTCCATGGTTTACCATTAAGCAGCTAAACTAATTGCATGGTCGGTGATGGTTGCATTTAATAGAAATGCGCAACCTGCTGTTAACATTAGCACAGCTAATCAACTAACTGCTTAGTCCAGAGGGATGAGGTCCTTGTAACGAATTTAGATTGCTGTTTGTTTTGCTTGCCAACGGAAAACACAGCTAAGTTTTGTTATTTCAAGCGAGAGTAGCGATTTTGGAAAACTAAACACTGCTCAACAAATTCGCGTTCTCACATCGTGTCTAGCATTCATGTTTCCGGCGCTTTTGTTTGTAACACTGGCAGCCATTGTCACTTGCAGCCGTTGTCACTTGCAGCGGCAAGCTCGGTTATGGTGCAGCATTAGTTGCAGTGCCAATAAAACCTCGGGGCGTTCCAGCGCACAGCCCTAGCCAATATTACATACATACATACATACATATATACAACATGCGTCACTTGAGTGCTGTGTTCGTAGGAATTTATGTTCCATTACAGTTATCCACAAAATGTTTGCGGAAATTTAATTTACATTTTGGAACTCAATGCATTAGTTTTAAGAGAAGAGAGAATATTTTAATAATAATTTTGGCGATCATCAAGTGCCGTGGATAATGGTAATTTTTTTGGGTATATGGGTTAGTTAGACCCGCACTCTGCGCAGCGTAAGCAAATCATGTGCAAGATGCGGTAACCACCCGAGTGAAGCCTTGGGTCGCAGCAGAATAAAGGCAACTTCGATGGGGTTACTCCCACTTATTCGGTTCAAGAGTCCAGTTAGCAGGGTACCTGTAATTTTAGTTGCCAACGGGCATCTGTCTTATAGAAAATGGCTCGATATATAAACTCTAACGTTACCGTTGAAAAAATTTGGGTAGTTTGGGTTTTGACCCCGCCAAACATTTTGACTGCTACGGAAGAGGGGTCGATGCGGGTTTTGGAATGTTGTGTAAAAATGCAAAAATCCAGCTTTCCTCTGTTTATTAAGACACACTTATAGTTTTTTCGTATACTGCTAAAACATCAACTTCAACAAAATCTAAGAAGTGACTCGTGAGTCATTTCTGTACGTGTAGAAGCGCATTTCGACTACACACAGTTGAGTCATTCAGAGTCATGTCGGTGTAACTAACATATATTTATTTTCTCTAACACATCTAAACGACTCACGAGTCAGACGCACAGTGTACCTATGCCGCCTATAAGTAAAATCTCAAGTTGCGAGATGTCACAAAAAACCCCGAAACACGTGAGCATAAGATTGGGTTGCAAATTACGGATAAAAAATAACCAATCTTTTGTAATTCCTTTAGACTTGTATTAAAGCCTGTTCTTTTGCCAAAAAATCAAGCTACCAATTATGAAAATCGATTGATAAATAAACAAGTTTTGAATAGTTAAATGAACGTTTTCAATAATTTTTTCTATGAAATATGGCCACGAAATAATGTTACTCGTACACCACATTGTACATGGCCGTACTCGTACACACTCGTACATGGCGTATGAGTCACATTTTCCACGTTAACTCTCTACTACTGACGTGACCGAAGTTTCCCCATTATACTGACGTGTAGTCTCTCAGGCACCAATTTTCCAGATAAAAAAATATATATTAGATATTTATTAATAAACTTTTTTCGATTTCAACTGGAAATGCTATCAATATTTTAAATACAAATTAATAAAATAGTCATATAAAAAAACTATATGTCGAGAAATAGGCGTTTTTAGAAATCAGTGATATTGAAACTCGAAAAAAATGTCGAACCTTCGTTGTCTGACAGACTACCACTTCAGTCACAGAGGGTTAAAGTTGGACTTTTTTCACTCGTCATGCAAACTAAAAATGTAAATATCTCGTGGAAAATGGCCTGCTATAGAAAAACGGTATACAAATCCGTAATCTGTAAGCCAAAGTTAAGTTTACGGGTCTCACGTTTTTTGCGTGATTTTAGCGTCCCTACAGTGTAAATAATACATATACAAAAATTTTACATTGCGAAATTTTATCTACTTTTAAATTATTTTTTTCAAGTCATAGTTGATAAGTAAAGTGGAAAAGATTAAAGTTGCAAAGTGGACAAATACATACACATATCAAAATTTGACCAGTTTGGCTGTCCTTCTTTTGTTTATTTACTTGTTATTTTTTTATAATCATCTAGCTCACTATACTCTATATAAATCCATATTTCAAAGTTTTTACAAAAATTATTAAAATTCAACATATTTTCAACTAAATTTCTCACTTTTTAGTATTTTTGGTATACAGTTTTATAGCCCTTTAAATTTTTGTATAATAACGTGCGAGTTTCAAGTGGCCATACAATTTTATTGATTTATGGCAATTTTTTTGTTGACGGTGTTCAGCATTTTCTTCCTGGCTGGAGAAGGTTATCAATTTTTCGGAGTATTTTTTTTTTTATGTATGTTACCGCATAATTTTGGACCACGTCAACCGATTTCCGAAATTCTGTTTCTATCCGAAAGGTAGTGTCCCCGAGGTATTCCGATACTAATTCGGTTTCGATCCAATCACTGAATCATGAAGAAATTAACAGTATTCATAAATATTTGTATGAGAAATGAAGTCGGTTGTGTTTTCTGCTTTAAAATCACTTGTTATAATTTTTGTTCAAAGGTGGAAATGGACTTAAAAAATAATAAAAAAACATTAAATAAGCAAAAGAAAAATAGCTTAAACTTATCAAAATTTCTCTGGCTTAATTAAATAGCTAAGCAGAGGGGCGCATACCATTTACAAGGGTTTGGGGCTATTTTTGTAAATTTAACTCAGACGAGGTTTGAGATTTTATGTTCTTCCAGTAATCGGGCGACGTATTCATGTCACAGTTTTTGGAGTTACTCTACTTTTACGTCGCATGTGTACATACTTATGTATGTATGTATTTATTAAGTTTAAGAGCGTTGCTGCTGCTACTGAAAATGCTTAATATCAACATAATTAAAGCGCACTAAATGTGTAAAATTGCATTTGCATCTAATTTTCAATTTTTGTAATTGCCAACGTTGACTTTCATGTCGTTGCAGTTGGTGTAGCACCCCAGTTTGTGTAATGGATTGTAATGCTTTCGCTTGTAACTTTTTAGAATTTGTTATAAAATTTCAGTTGATTCTGCTAACTACAATTACAAATGCCACTGTTGGCAATATCGGGAACGACAGACGTTGGTTGGAAGAGTTTTGTGCAAACATTGAGCACTTTCCCCTTGTCGGTGTAAAATTGTTTCTCTTCTTTCTAATTGCAAAGTTTTATTAATGAAAAATATATCAGCTCTGCTCTTAAATCTACAAAACTGCTTATTTTTTTTTTTAATAAACACATCAGTGCTAACAAATAAAATACTCATTGTAGTCGTTACCAAGTCCTCAGTGCTAATAATCAAACACCTCATTTTTGTCGTTATAAACTCCTCAGTACAGGAAATACCAAACAAGTGGAGAATCAACATTTCGTCACTACACACGAATAAAGGCGCGCTAGTGTTTTGACGGCGAAAAAAGGCGTTCAAAAAATTTTTGCGAAAAAAGATGCTTATAAAAAACTTTGGCGAAGTATGTTAAGAGTCTTTGACGCTGAAATTTTTTTATGCGTCTTTTTTCGCCAAAGGAGTTATATGAACTTTAGTCACTGTGACGGGTGTGATGAGTACGCAAAACAAATTAGCAACTACTTAGTTGTATTAAAGTTTTTCTGCTTATGGTTTTAAATAGTTCATTGTATCGTTAAATAATCATTTTCGATATTTACGCCGAAGTTGCTTAGCCATATTGGAAATTATAGATTATATGTTCCCAAATTCAATTGTGACGGGTGTGACTTGACTTTGTGACGGGTGTGACAAGTTGAGCTTAAATAAACAAATCAATATTATTAGCCTATAAAACTAATTTTATTTCTCAAAACTTCGAGTTTTACAAGCACACAAAAGATTCTGCCACTTAAGACGGAATAATTCTTGATCGGAGCACGGTTGCCACTTTCGATAAGCGTTACCAAAATTGGTAACTTTTATTCCCTTTGGTAATTTGGTAACTTCCCAACTCATTTGGTTACTTTCAGACGAATATCATAGAGTATCTGCAGCAGAGTTACATACACACAGTCCATTTCTTGTTGAATGGATTTGTTTTTGATGACAGATTTATGATTGGCGATATGCACATATCTACATACACATCTGCCATGAGGAGCTAGGGTCATGGTTATTTGAGTTTTTTCAACAAAAATTGTCTGAACGACATGCAGTGAAAGATAAGACGAGATTTTATTACTAACCTGTGGAATAATGAAGCTATCATTGCCTCAAGAGGGATTTAATTTATTTTCGTACTACATACTTAGTAGTTTATTTAAAACTAGTATCGCCCCGTTTTCGAATTTCGACCACCTGACTTTTTCACACACTGTGATTTGTGATGGTGACGTTTTTTTAAGTCCATGAGCACCTGTTGATCGTCTAGGTTACTTATATTGAAATCAACATAAAAATATACAAAAGCACGCTGAGTTGCACGCACGTTGCTTTTATTTTCCTAAAACATCTAAAAATGTTTACAAAAATTTTTGTTCAAATAAACATAATGGAATGAAATTGAAAAAACTCTTAGTAATTGAAGTCCTTTCAAAAGAGATTATTTATATTTCGCTAGCAAATAAATTTAATGGTTTTTATTAGTGCAAACGAATAAAATTATTACAAGTTTTAATGCATTCAAATTTTTTCATTAGCATTAGTTTGGATAATTTAATGCAAACAATTTTCATTAGCATTATATTTTTTAGATTTAATGCATTGAAAATTTTATTTGCATTAAATTTCAAAAATTAATGCACTAATTTTCAACATTAACATTAGGGCTTTAGTGGTACTTTAATGCATTAAAAACTTAATGCATTTTTCGCAACTCTGGTACATACATACATA
Source organism: Rhagoletis zephyria (assembly GCF_001687245.7). Classification (NCBI taxonomy): domain Eukaryota; kingdom Metazoa; phylum Arthropoda; class Insecta; order Diptera; family Tephritidae; genus Rhagoletis; species Rhagoletis zephyria. Next base: position 113,763 of record NW_016157458.1, read on the forward strand.
TCTTCAAAATATAAATGCAAAAGCAACGGCAATATAAAATAAAATTTAAAATATTTATTGTTTATTAATATTTTTTTACAAATGTGACATTTTTGTCAAAGCCGTTTATATCACAGTAGGCTTTGACAAAAATATCACATTTGTAAAAAATATTAATAAATAATAAATATTTTAAATTCTATTTTATATTGCCGTTGCTTTTGCATTTATATACCGTATCTATGTATTATTGGCAACATAGACGGTGCGTCTGACTCGCGAGTCAACTGTGTACGTGTTGACTCGCCTTTCGACTGCATATAGTTGAATCATTCAGAGTCATGTCGGTGTAACTAACACATATTTATTTTCACAAACACATCCAAACCGACTCGCGAGTCAGACGCACCGTGTATGCCGCCTATAATGCATAGAATTCTTATAAAAGTAGGAATTCCGCTCTAACAAATGGAACTTTTTTTACAATTCGTACAAAAAAATGTGTAAATGATATGACTAAAAAGTTGTGTAGGTGTTTGTAAATCTGTGGTATTTGAGGAAAAACTACTCAGGCATGGCTTGCAGGATATGCATATGTATATATCCACTGGGAAAATAGGTAAGCACCGTACGAGGTAATTCATGTTTTCTATCTGCTTTTAGTACTAAAATTGTCATCAAGACCAATGTCATCTACTAGTAAGGCATACCCAATACATTGACAGTAAAAAAAAAAACGTTCCGCCGATTTTCTTTCCGAGCGCCGAACTACTGCGAGTGACTGCTCTACATTCTACATACCTTACTTTGTAAAGCGGCTCAGAAGTATGTCTGATACCAAATGCACATTCTCTATTCCTACTTATATGAGACGGCCATGCCTTTGTTATAGTAAGGGCATTGTAGTGTTGGTAATCTGCTGAACGTCCTTCTCAGCTTTCTTTTGTTGGTCTGGTAAACTACTTATGTTTATCAACAGCTGATTCTTAGCTTTTTTCTTATAAAAAATAAATTTGTAAATTGTAACAGAAAATTAAAAAAAAGGCATTATACCTTTCGGCAGCGGGCGGATTTTAAACTGAAAATTATCGCACTGCTGATTACAGTTCACCAACTACCAGAAATTTTATCAAACTTTCACCAGAATAATTTGGTAGCCAAAAAAACCGATAGTACAAACAGAGTACATGGGGAAAAATTACCGATCACCGAGTTACCATTTACCAAGCTCGGTGTGAAGACCCATAATGTGCCGCCTTTAATGTCACATACTAAATAATAGAATTAAAGTTGAGTCGACTGTGTGCATGGGCGTAGCCAGGTAGGGGTAGGGGGGTGCTCGAGCCACGCTCCCCCTCCCCCCCCTAACTTTCAAATTTTCCTTATATATATATAAAATAGTACCCTGAAATGCCAGCTTAATAGGGTCGAGAAGCATTGCTCCCGAACGCACAGTGGACCTGGAAGATTTTGAGTTTGAAAATGAGTACGAGAGTGAATGGAGTAAATAAATAAGAAAATAATCTGAATATGGCTATGGAAATGAGTATGGATATGAATGTGGACTATGAACACGGATACAAACACTTATATGAATACGGATATGAATATATGCATTCATACATATAAGAACATTTATGAGAACTAGAATACAGAATGTGGATATAATATTAATTTGAGTTTTAAAAGAAAAACAAATTGAATAGGAATATAACATATCGTTCCTTTTTCATGCAGAAATGTTTCTAGAGCATCTAGATGTTTTTCTGCATCACAAATAAGTTTGAAAGAAAAACGATGTTGATATAATTATGAGTATGGAAACACATGGAAATATTTTATTTTGTATAAGAAAACCTAAAATTTTTTAATACACTCACTTTTTTAAAACAAGATCTGCGACTTTTTAAAATTAAATAGTGCAACTCTTGCATACAGTGTTATTTTTTATTGTTTTAATTACATCTTGCATTTAATTACATAAAATAGGTGTAAAACTTATCAAAAAACTAGCGCATTCATTTATGTCGTCGATAGTTTGCCGAATTGTGTATTTATATATAAACATATTTTAGTTTTGCATTACGTAATATTAAAACTTACCGTATACAAAATAATTTTGTGGAAAGGGCCAATATTTATTTTGCGGTTTTGCCAGCTTTGTCCTGTTAGAAAACGTTGCACCAGTGGTCGTGTGTGCAAGCTTGGGCAATAAAAAAGCTGTTTGATTTAATTTTTGCAAATATGCTTATTCGTATTCATTTTTGCCACTTTATTAGCGGTGGTATGAATTTTAATTAATTTTGAAAACAGCAATAAAAGGATTAGTTCCGCCAAATTAGTTAATACTAGAAAATATAAATATTTTTTTTTTTGTGACGGCCTGTGTATTAACTGTAAGGTAATACATAACGTAGTATGGAAATTTCTGCCAACTGATTTTAATTTTACTTATATTGGAAATCCAGTCACACAAACTCGATTAAATTTTTATCAATTTAACAAAATGGAAAGCGATATGCTCACGTGCCTTGAGTTAAAAATTAAATATTTTTGAATTTCCAGAGTGCTTTAGTTGTTCTTTAATTGGTGAAAAAGCCAGACATAGGAACCCAGTAGATAATTTCAGAATTTAAAAGCCCTTCCGAAAGGCCTTCCTGAGGGTCAAGAGGCCTTCCACTCTACATTCCTTTCTGCTTTCTTTTTTGTATGGAGTGGCACAAATTGAAAGGCTTCTTCTTTTGCTACCCATGGAAGGCCTTCCAAAAGGGCTTTTATAGAACGTACTTCAGAAGGCCTTCTGGATGTTTTTTTTTTTGTTTAAAGTGGCTTCTTTAAATTATAAAAATCATACATCTTTGAAGTATTTGCTTAAGTTTTATAACAACTATGTGTTATTGTCGCTGGAATAAAGAAACAGTGTAAATTCCATATACACTATTATTCGGTAACCGTACCATTGGATAGACAATCCGTTATTCTATTAGAAAAATCTTTGCAATTGTTTACAAATAGTGTATGCTGCACTTCGACTATTATTAAGAAAATCCCAAAGAAATTCTTGTAATACTAAAATAACGTTAGAGTATTTTACTTCATTATATTGCTGCTAATTTTCATAGGCAGCTTCAAAATGTAAATAATACAAGTAATTTTTAGCAAAAAAAACCGACTTCAACTCTCATATAAAATAAGTATATATATATATATATCTCATGATCCACTGATCGGATCTTAACCAGATTAGTATGGGACCACCTCTGAGACACTACCTTTGCGATACAATCGGGTGACGTGGTCCAAAGTTATGCGGTAACATACATAAAAAAAATAAAAATATATATATTCCGACGAACTGATAACCTCCTCCTATTTTGGAAGTCGGTTAAGAATAGTGTAATATCGACATACATAAATTAATTTTTGTGACTTTGCAATCAATATAAAATAGGTACAATGATTTCATATTAAAATGTTTAAAGATAAAATAGTTTAGAAGCAGATGCTTTCAGAAAAATGGGTTCAAATGGCATTTCTAAGTAAGCATGGTACAGATCTTTTTTGTGAAGCAATAACTAAGGAATCAATAAAAAGTGAGGTGTATTTAAAATATAAATATTTTGAATAAGAAGCGCACAATTAAAGTTTAGATTTGGTTGATTGGATTACAAAAATTCCAATTCGTTGTTCTCAAAACTATACTTTTCATATTACACTACTTCATTATTCCAGCGACGATGTGTTTATTGAAAGTCATTTGTAATGCTAAGGGCCGTTTTATCATCTAACCTTTAGTTTACCGGCCACTTTATCGTCTCGATATACGACTTTTCGTTTTCTCTTCAGCGCATTAATTTCTCGAATCGATAAACAGTTGCTCAGCCGATGCAACCTTTAAAATTTGTACCCAACTTTAAATTTTGTTTCGGTTTGGGTTCATGAGCCAGATATATTAGATATTTCAACCAAGGTTTTGGTTTTTGCTAACAGTTGCTCTTGCTCTATATTTGCTTATGTTGCATTGCCAACCTTTGAAATTTTATGACGAATGTAGTGAAGTTTCACTCTCGGAAATGTAGTGAAGTTTCACTCTACGGAATAACAAATTTATTTTTACCGGCAAGGTAAGAAAACGAAAACACTTTAAATTGAGGAACAATTTATCTGCCCTGTTAGTAAAGGCAACTTTACTGCTTACATTAGAAAACGGCCCTTAATAACATAAATTTATGCATTCGCGTATTTGAAAATTTGCAGGGCTTCTTGGGTAGGCCTCTTATATTGGCTTTACTTAAGAAGGCCTACCTTAATTATCTTCTGGGAAATGGTGAATGAGCTCCCTTCTCTATTCATTCCGGCCACTTGTGCCGAGAGAAAATGTCCTGTGTGACCTTCTCCCAAGCACAACATTATTGTAATATAAAGCGAAAAGTTATTAACGTATAAATGTAGTTGGAGAATGGAAAGTCAATGCAATGGAAATGGAAGGTTAGTGAAATGCGTTAAAAAATTTGTGAAACCTATTACTGTAATAGAAATCTTTAAGAAATAGAAATGTAAAGGTATTTTTTCGTTTATTTTTAAACAAAATTTGAGTTTTCAAATGTAACAGTAAATAACGCTGTCGGTTGCTGCCTTTAAACCTACATATTTATGTTTCTGCTCCGTATATTTTTTTTTTTATTACGCTTATACAAATTAGTTTCACCTGTATTTAAAAATGTCCAGCTTTTTAATTAGATTTCACAGAATGATTTTGAGTATGCAGTTTTGTAGCCCATTTAACTTAAGTATAATAAAGCCACGCTTAAAGTAGCTGGGATTTACGATTGATTTTTATATATTTTTTTTTGAAGGTGTTGCTCATTTTCTTCATATCATCGAATATACTTATAAACTTCATATGGAAGAAAATGATTGGCACCACCAACAAAAAAAAAATAGTCAAAAATCAACGGTAAGTCCTAGCTGCTTTAAACTTGGACTTTGTTACACTAAAATCTTTCTAGGAAATCTAATTACAGCTCGAAATTTACCAGACGCCATACTGGATCTGCCATTTTGAATTTTGCAATTCTGACAGCGGGCTAGTAATAAGTGACATCGGAAACCCCCTCGTACGAAATTTCCAATCGTTATTTCAAAGCTTCGAATTTTGGCCGCACTGTGCGCCGGTATGAATTCTTATTGCGGATTATGGTCCGATTATGCACACTTCGCATAACTTCGCACAACTTCGCATAAACTTCAGACTGCAATTTCGTATGTACTTCGCACGTATTTTGTTTGTATTCCATTGCCCAGAAATTAGCAGAACATTCAAAAACTTAGAAATCTGTTGAGTTTAGATTTTGCTTCACATTTTCTTAAGATGCATTTTTATTGCGCTGGTACAAATGGTTGTGCGAAGTTATGCGAAGTATGCATAATCAGACCTTTAAGCACATCTTAAAGGTTCTTCAATCCGGTTCTTGCCTAATCGATCTTGTAACTTTCCTTCCGACCCATTTGCTTAGGTATTTAGTATACTTGCCAATATTATTCGGTATACCAAAAATCGGTTAAATCCGAAGGACCTGGGTTTGATCCCAAGTCATGGAAACATCTAAATTAGACATTTTTTTCTAATAACGATCACCAAACGGCAAACAATGATAAACCTCCGAGTGTGTTTCCGCCTTGAAATAGCTTATCTTAAAAACCATTTGCCGTTCAGAGGCAGCACGATATTGTAGGTTTATGTTATGATATCAGGACACTCACCACAAATTGTAGGACAGTAACCACCAAATTCGGTGATTGTAGGCAGTTATCCTCCTCGCTTATCTGCATTTTTGAGCTTTGCCTATCCACGTCATAGGCTATTTTATTCCCTTTGATATTCGTTTGTCCAGGAACTCAAAAAAGAGCGACGTTGAAGTAAGTTCTTGATATAATCCTTTCCTAACGCTTCCAAATCCAGTTGGCTTTCAACTAATATAGTGACTTTATGTTATAGAGACATAATACATATTCTGTACTATGCAATCAGCCATCTCTATGGCAAATGCCTCTGCTTACAAGGCATTTTAGTCGCAATGCAGGCGAGGGATTGCCTAATCTGCAGACCCTCTGAATAGAAATCCACGCCAGCTCCTTTTACAAAGTTTGAACCATCAGTGTAGATACCAATACCATAATTTCTCGGCAGTATGCTAGCGTTCCATCCTTATCTGGTTGGAAATCGGATAAGAATTCTGATGCGGAAGTTCCAGAATGACTATATATTCTGTGCACGCGTATAAGCTTGGTTTCCCGTATTCTTTTAGGTTCACTCAAAATCACAGCATGGGGAAATTCAGGTTCATGGCAGCGTTGTCTACCGAAACACAATACCTCGATCATTTCGCCCACGCTAGATGAAAGGGACGGGCGATGCGGCCAAAAACCTGTTCTATGACCGGTTGGAACTCACTTACAAGCGCTGTTTCCATCGCGATATAAAAATCGTGCTAGACGGTTTCTACGAAAGAAGAGGAAGAAATGGAGCTTTGGTAGTAGATATCAGAGAGTGAGGCGACTTACTGAAGGTCTCAAGACCAGAACGAACTCATGCACCGATGTCTAGAATATTATTAAATTTTGGAGAGAAGGATTTTTCATCCTATTGAATGGCAGCATCACTGAGAAGATAAACCTGAATCTCCTGATTTTTTCCTTATTTCCTAAAAACCTTAACCTTGCCTTTTTATGAGGTACTTTTCATTAAATCATTGATTTGCTCCAATTCGAAAAATATATATGTACGTATACAAAAAAAGAATTTATGAAGGCAACTTGATTGTATTTATAGTGAATTTTAAGATGCAATTGTATAAATAGTCTAGATCAGTGATTGCCAAGTGGCCAGGTGGACCCCGAGTTGTCCACGGGAGACTCGTCGGGGGTCTACGTTGGCGTGAAAAAAATATGGGGGGTCCACGAGTTGTAAGTGGGGGTCCACGAAAAATTATCGATAGTAAATAAAGAACCAAAACGGTTGCTTGATATTCTCTTTTTCACTTTAAATTTTTTGAGTGATGTTTAGTGCTCTTGACGCACTACTGCACTTACCGTCATTTTTTGTCTTCATACGTGACGAAGCCTTAAAGGCTTCAGACTAAAAAGAAACGGATATTCGTATAACAGGCGAGGCGAAAATTGCTGGCGAGACCACTTGTGTGTTTTCAATGGTATAGGATAGTACGCCACCATTACCTTTGTTGAAGAGATTATATAATGTTGAGTTCCCTGAGGTTAATGCTGGTTTAATTCCAACCCTGAGCCCTTGAGCTTGAAGTGACAGCCTCGCTGCACTTAAGGTATTGGCCAGCCTCTGTCTAAGTACTTCCAAACTAGTTCGGCAATGCATTTCTCGACTTATGGTATTATTTTATATTGGTAAACATAACAAATTTGCTTTACTCTGGGTACCAGGTCACTCAGGAGTACCTGGTAATGAGACATCTAACCATTCGGCCAGTACTATCTCAAACCAGGCATTCGCATCACTTTAAAACTTGGAGCGATAAAAATAAAAATTATGCCATCAACACAAATAAACTATTTTACGAATATGCCACATGCAAATTCATGAAAGGGTTGAACATGTGAGGAGGTTATGGTAAAGAAAATGTAATAAGTGTCCAACTAATTATTAAAACAAGTGAAGTTGTAATTCGCACAGTGCTTAACAATTTATTAAAGTAATCGTATGCACGTGGATATATACTTGCGCTTTTATAATGATTTTGTCGACCCGAAGTCTGTATATTGATCGATAGTATCTAAAGCTAACTGCGTTCATAAATTAATGTAATTATAATACCAATATGTGTTTATAAATACAAGTAACATTGTACTAGTTTAATACTGCTTAAGCTTGACGTTATGACATACTTATTACACTTTATGAGCTCTGTTTTCTAAAACTTCCAAGTGTATAATCATATTGTTTTAATAAATAAAACACAATAAAATATTTTATTTTTATTTTTGCCAATACGAATTTAGTTTTGGAACTTACCCGCGATGCAAATTCGTTACATCTAGTCTTCACATTTTTTGATGAGATTTGGGAGTATGTTAGAAATGTAGCAGCAGGGGGTCCACCGAACCCAGTAAGGTTTTGAAAGGGGTCTACGGTAACGGTTATTCGAAAAATCACGATTTAAAAAAAAAAACCGTCCAAAAACGTAGAAAAAAAGCGGCTAAAAACGGTTTGGAAAAACCGGGTAAATTTTCCTAACAGATATGTTAGCTGTACTTTAAGAAATGTTCGTACCGAGTTTGGTGGGGATTGGTAGACAGAATTTCATCGTATTTAAGTGGGCGAGACGACGCACTGTATTTCGACTATGCATGTGGAGGAAGGTAGAAAAAAGTCACGGTGACAGTTGATAAAAAACCTGTTGGGTTTAGAGAGGGAAAACTAAAAGTCACAAACACCAAATTTCACATAATTCACTCACTCTCCTCTCCACGAACGGTACATTTCCAAAAAAATACCGACTAATCAGATTAGTTGCCTTTGGCGCTTAACCCATTAAATCAAGTGTTTCTTTTTCAACTGTAGTCAATTATTTAAGTGACGTGGAATATTCATGTGAAGGCATTTATCATTAATTTGATATTTTCCTATTTTTTTTTAACAAAATATTAACTTTGAAATGTAGATGCTAAAGATTATTAGTAGAAAAAGTGTGAGTACCGGCCCGTCAGGTCTTGAAGTTAGACATATGTTTTAGAGATTTTTATGTAGATTTCTAATATATAATTCAATCTTTTCGCTCGACTTTGAAAATATACGTAATTTTCGATTTTCTGATTTTTGATTTTCAGCTTCTTTTTGCATAATTTCGCAAAAAAAGTTTTCGAACAATGGAAAAATCTCACCAAATATTGGGAGAAAAGGGAATATTGACACCTATGAAATTTTAGAGTGTAATCTTTTTTTCTGAGAGTGGAAAGCAGGAAATAAAAATTAAACAAAATTTCACCACATATTTTGTGGGTTTTGGACGGTATAGTGATCCCATCCTCCCCATATTATATATATTTTCTAATAAAAGGAATCGAAATCTGATGAAATTTAATGTTTCCGCCTACAAGAGTAGAGGGCGTGGCAATTATTGAATCTTAAAAAAAATTCATAATTCCATATTTTTAAGTAAAATTAGAGCACATGTCAAGTTTCAGAGAAATCAGTGGATGTTTACTATTATTTCCACCTGACTCCATATAGACGAAACACTGTGCGACGTGTCGCGACGCCCATTTTCCGAAAATTTCATAAATGTGTTAATTGATACCAATTCATAATTTTCAACAATTTTGATTCAATATTTACGAAAATATCGTAGTTTTTGCATTTTTCAATTTTGCCCATTTTGGGTACCAACCTACCTTGCGTAAATTGCAGCCTGCATATCAACATTTTTAGAGATATCTACATTTTTGCTTCAGGTTTCGATTTCTCTCTTCATTCTGAGCATTTTGGAGTACATATAACTATTATCTATGTCTCTATATATCTCGATACTTTTAGGCTGTTACAAACGACCGTTATGCGAACAAAGCTATACCCAGAGCGCTCATGCCTTAGAAGGATTTCGCTCAATATCCTATTTGGTAACAATAAAATCCAAGTACGAGTATCAGTCAATATTGATCACTATGTGAAATCACAAAGGAATAGTGGAAAGCGCATGCCGCGATTTCTTAAGTTGATTGGACTTATAATTACAGTAAAAGGTTCTAAACTGTCTAATTCAAGTAAATAGCTTAGAAGGGTTATGTTTTAAAGGGGGTGACAAGTGTTTTTTTTTGTTTTTTGGTGTTGAGTAAGAATTTTAGATTAGATGCAATAAACAGTTAAAAGTGAAATTCATATTTAACTGTATGCCGAGGTTGTCCTGTAGTGCTCGCCATCCTTTAGTTTACGCATTATCTACATACATGGTAACATTTCCTTTCAAATAAATCTGTCCACACAAATTCATGAGTTTTTGTAAGGAAAGTACTTAATTGCTGTTTTTCATTTCAAATTTATTCATTGAGCTGAGTCCATTAGTTAGAATAATAAAATTTTCTCCATGTCACTGTAAGGTACTGTGACTGTTGTTGTTGCACATGATGTCTGAAACAAAGCATCACTCAAAAAAGCTTTACGATATTGTTTTTGTAAACATTTGTAGAAAATCCCTTTTGGGAATTAAAGGCTATAAAGCGCAACTAAAGTGGCAGAACAAAAGCAATAAACAGGGCACAATCTGAAAGTGACCTTTGACAGCGAAAAGACCAAAGTCCATACTAGTGGCTGTGCATATTCTTATATGTATACTTATCTATGTATATTCGTCTAGATACGAGGAGTTAAGTAACTGTAACACTCTTAATGGATAATGGAATTTGGCTTTTGAAATAATATTGGTTTGATTATTTTTTGTTACTGTTGTTGAATTACGGGACTATTTGCATATGAGTAAATACGAGTACATACATAAGTGTAATTAAAGTATATGTACATGCATGTTTCTCTCTGCAAGTCATGTGCACTTAAGCTTGCATCACAACAGATGCATTAGTGCTAAATCATTTTAAATCGACTCGCTACAGTGAGATAAAGTTGGGGTTATGCAAAAAGTTCAAAAGCCAAAAGCAATTTGTGTTATGTTTGCTGCATGTGAAGATTGACGAATAGAAATGTACATACACTTCTGGTTAGTTAATACTGAAGTGACATTTTGACAAGGTCGTTTTAGCATGCTTGAAAAGCTCCTTGACTTCTAAATGTTTGCTCCACTATGGTCACCGTTTTTTGAGATTAAGGGTTGGTGAGGTTACACGTTTTACTTGTTAAGTGATTATCTGCAACTTCTTAGAGGGATAACACTGTTTCATGTACCAGAGCCTCAAATTGATGCCACTATTTGTTTCTAGGGTTTCTTCTACCTACCTTATTGGTGATTTTATCCAAGTCTGAATTGAAGTTAATATATCTGTGGTCTGAGAATGAAAAGGACCCTCCATTCGCTCATTCCTGTTTCAGGGTCAGTGCAAAATGTAACATCTAGAACATTGCTAAACGTTAGTAAAACAGAGGTGTTTACATTTCCTCACGTAGCTATGTATTAAGTTAAGTTATTGAATTTGGACTCCCCTAATTGATTGATGTCGGCACTACCCTAAATGATGTGGTGTGCATCCGAATCTGCACCTACGATCAACCATCTTTACGCCCTTCTTTTTCCATTAGCTCTCTATTTTCTTCTGTTGGTGCATCTCTTTTGTGGGCCATGTAGTAGGAAAAAGATGCGCTTCTTTCTTTCTTTACCATAAGCGCGGCTCTTACTCGGTCTTGCTAGTTCAAGTAGTACGTCTTAAAGTATGGTGAACTTAGTCCAGAAACCGTACCTTCCGAAGTAAGTCATGGTTCCTCCACTAGTGAAACGTCGTACGCTTCACCTTCCAATGTGAGGATGAGCTCTTGCGAAGCGAGTTTAAATATAATGCTAGAAATTTACTGGGCGATCTTCGGCATGTTTTCCCCCAGCCTCGTTCACATCTCTGCATCTCTGACATCTGTTCCAAAGGAACCTGCTATCAAACTAGCTGGCTTTTGCCTTCTGTTACTGATTTGCCAGCAATTACCTCCAGCTGCACCGTTTTCATGAGGAATAGGGAATGGAGTTTTCGGAAGATTTAGGGGCCTTTATGCATTGGCGGTGACGAGTACCGCAGACGATGGAACGGTAACATTTATTAACTGGAACAGTGGAATCGATTTTCTTCAAAATTGGTACTTTTTGTGCACTTTGCACTAAAAAATTTAACACAAACGAACAAAAATTTTAAAATCGCGCTTAACTGGTCTCTTGCAAACTTCATTAGGCTTAATTAAAAAAAACTTCATCAAATTGTGTGAAAAATGAAGGCTCCTGTGAATTTTGAACAATAAATGCTAGTTTCGAATCACTGTGCGCTCGTGGCAGCGGAGGAATAGGGAGGCCCCCACAGCGATGGAAAGGTCGTGTGGAGAAGGGCTGGGTTTCATTTGCCATTTTCAATTGGCGTCAGTTGGCACAGAAGAGAAACGACTGGCGTACTTCGTGGAACTCGGCTTAGGTGGTTACAGCGCCAATAAGAAGAACAAGTGCTGCTCATCATCCGTCGGCCCAGATACATGAAGTACTCTCCGCCCTTGTATTGATATATTCGGATTTTGACGCTGGAGCAAGTCCAATGCATCTCCCGACTTTACTCTCGAAATGGAAGTAATCAGCGATCTATCCACCACTTCGGGGCTAGCGATGCCCCATAGGTTCTGCAGCTTCTAGACTATCCCCTTTCTTTTTTTGGCCGCGAATCTGCTTGCTACAAAGGCCCTACGGCTATTATCAACGGTCTCTCTAGCCCAAGAAAGCCACTCTCTTTCGTCATTCGTAGGATCCACTAACGCCTTGTACTGTCATATAGCTTTCTTCTCTCTCTTACGCTATTGGTTTTGCTTTTCGGGATAGACTAGTGAAACTAGTGTGCCATAAAGAGTAAAAAAAAAATTATATTGATTTTAAGATGACGATGATTTGCGGAACAATAATTCCAATTTGAGAATTTCTATTGGCACATTCGAAATTAATGACTCTATTCTTTATCAGTGACTAATTTTTGTCAAAGTTTTTTATTATAGAAAAATATATAAAAAAATTGTTGTCACCAAGTCAAGTTGACAAATCGTCAAATTTCTAGTCTTATCAGAAGCAGAGAATACTGGCTTTAACAAAGTGTCGAATCCCACACTTTTTCCTATTTAATGACAACAATATTTTTTACAGCCGTTTTTGTTCTCTCCTGAAAAATACCCATTTTCACATTCGATAGTTTGACACGGTGTTATTTTATTAGCATATCTTTTTTTAATTTTTCGTTTAAATAAAATTTTGCGATGGAATCTTGTTCTTTAGGCAAAGTTGAAGACCGCGCATTTTCTAAAATAAGTGCGCCATCATTTTGAAACAAAAACACGTTTTTTGTCGAAACATGTAACTACTTGCGAGCTTTTCTTATATACATATGTACATACGTTACTTAGGTCAGAAGGATAAAACACATCCAGGTAGGTGGTGGCAAGATAAGTTAGTTCAGCTGTCGTACGCCATTTCACAATAAGTCAAATCTGCTTTTATAAAAAAATGTGTTCTGAAAAATATATTAGTTAAGTAAGTTTTTATGAAGTAATGGAAACAAAGTAAAAAGAGGAAAGGAGAAGGAAGGAGAGGAAAGGGGACCTCTATCTGCAAGACTTTTCTAAAGAAAATAGTCCATATTTTAATTAATAACAATAATTTTAATTTCATCAATTTTTAGTTATTGTCAAATAAGATATCAATTTATATAAAATTAATAAATTGCGCAGCAACCTTAAAATACTCCAATTCTGCAATTGTAAGATGCTATGGTTTAGCCACACTTATGATCTTTGTCTTTAAATAAATGGATCAATCCAACAATCTCGCACACACCCTATAGTAGTCATTGTGGGTAGATTTAAGTAAGTGGTTATATTTTAATTAAAATCGAAGAAAGTTACATTTACTTACATTTACAACAGTCTATATATGTAAAAGAAAATACAAGAATTTTTGTTTATATTTATGAATAAAGAGTAAAATTGCTCGAAGTATAAACGAAATTTTTAAACTTGGACTAACCTTTGCTATAGTTTCTATATGCTGTAATACGGGAGCTCCGTTAGCCTCCAGTATACAGAAAAACATTACAAACAGTACAACCAATAACTTGCAGGTCTTCATTTTTACAGATCCGAGTTCGCTTTATACAAATACTCAAAACAGACTGATTTGGCAAACAAAATCAATGATATTTATATGGCTGGTGATAAAAATGAGTCAAAAGAAAACATTTCATTATATGAATTTGCATTTAAATTAGTCCGATAAAATTTTTAATTAACATATTTAGAGCGTTTTTGAAATTCTTGAATGCATTGTGTTAAACCATGAAAATGGAAGTTTTTATTAAATCTGTATGTATGAAGATTGCGTTTTGTGTGTGCGAAATAATTACACTGGATCACAAATTTTAGTTTGGTTTTGTTCTCCAGACGCCACTATCCAACTTCTATGGAGAATTGCTCGGTGATTTCGAAAATCGAGTTAATTTTTTCCAATGGATATTCGAGATAAAACAAAAAGTGGTTTCACTTAATCACGTATATCGTACGAACGAATTTAACAATCATAAAATGAGATACGTCAAATCAAAGCCAAGAAAATTCTCCATTAACTATATACTGGTGAACCTGCACGGCGTTAAAACGCCCAAAATTGAATTTCAAAAATCTAAAAAATATTGCATATATTAGCCACAGTTATAAGCGATCAAAGCGCCATATTACATCTAAATTCGTGTAGGCGTTTTATAGTGAAGAGAGGTCTCGCGTAGTGCAGGCTTTTAACTTCATCAAATTTCAAATCACCCTTTACCGATAAAAAAAGATCTTACGTAAAAAAATAAAACTTTATCACACATCTACAGGTTAAGATCGTTAACTTGACCTCTCATTTTTAAGATTCAAAAGAACGCTGAAAATCGAATGACAGCGGCAGCTGTGGTGTAGTTGTAAGCAGTGCGCGCTTCCACTCCGCTTTGCCTGGGTTCAAGAGCTGGTCAAAGCAACATCGCAAAAAAATATATATCATGAAAAACAGCTTCTCATAAAAATACAATCGGCGCTCGGAGTCGGCGTAAAACTGTAGGTCCCTCCACTTTGTGTGAAAATATCAAGACGCACGGCACAAACCGGAGAAGAAGCTCGGCCAAACACTAACATATGTGTAAGCGCCATTCTATTATATTATTGTTATCAAACAAAATACTTTCCCGTATAATACACATACATATACCTATACTTTTAGATCGATATGTTTTATTTTCATGTTGTTTATTTTTTATGTTGTTTCAATAGTAGATGCACTAATTTTAATATATTGATACCCAAATTTTAATAATTGACTTCGCTTATTCAATACTTTGAATTTAACTATTTAAACAGGTGGCAACCCTTTCCATCACTTCAAAGATAGCCTGAGCGTTGAAAATTAAGATTTCTTAACACACTTTCGTTTGACGTTCATATTTTGATGTTTCATATAATTTGAATTTAAATTCGACATTTCAAGCAGGTGGCAACGTTGTTCAAAATATTTTCAAACTATTACCTTCTTAAAACCATATCGTTTGGCACCCATATGGTGATACATACATACTTATCTTACCTACTTCCCTTAATTCTAATTGAATATGAATTTTTAAACAGGTGGCAATCCTCCTATATTTAAGTTTAAGACAAAGATTTTCAAAACCATCTCGATTAATACCCATTTTGAATAAATGTTTTTAAATAATTTGAATATAAATCAGTTTTCAAAAGGTGGCAACTCTTTTCAATAAAATAAATGCTTATTGAAAATTTTGATTTTAATTGTTCAATAGATGGAAACTCTTTTCGAAAAAATAAAAACAGTTTGCACATTTACAGCCCAAGCGCTTTAATTTGACACCCCACTTTTGAAAATCGAATGAACGGTGCAGATATTTTATGCGGAACAAAATATGCCTTCGCGTATTTTATATAGATACATCACTTTCCGATAGGACTGATAGTTTCTGACAAATTAATTAATCATTCCAGTTTTCTTTTTATTTTTTAACCAAAAAAAAAAAAAAAAAAAATAAAGCTTTAACAGAAGAAAATTTAAAAAATAGCAGGTTATGGGCCAAATTCTTGCATTTGTCCTAAAGTCTGTTCTGTTACCAAAAAAATTATAGTTTAAAAAACTAAAACCTTCCTATTATAATTGCCATTCGTACTGTCATCATGTAACTTGAGAATAGATATCGCTGCATCTTTTAGGCGCATCAATATTACATACCCAGCAAAAAATACGATTACCGTAGAAACGAATGTGGAAATGAGCTAGGCGATGGGAATCGCTTACCCTTTCGCTTCAGGAAGGCCTTATTTTAACATGGGCATGTCATTGGCGGTAAGCCCTTACCCGCAGCATTACCTTCAAACGAAGGGAGAACGCATGGATAAACAGAATCCAGAGAAGCGAACAAAGAATGCCTTACAGAGAAACTAATGTAGAATGCCCAGATGAGTACATACTTATTTATATTATATCAGAAAATGTCTTAAAAGATTAAATTTAATTAAAATTTTTATAAATCAGTTTTTATACAAACATATGTATGTATTTGGGTATTTAGATTTTACTTAAAAATCGGTATGTACATACATGCATATTTAATTAAGCTTAAAATTGTACTTCCTCACTCTTGTACGTCACTTCATTGACTGACTTCAACTTCGCTGCAAATTGAACAAAGCAAAACATGATTTTTATGCGAGACAAATTTCCACAGAAACTAACGGTAGGAAAGATTTTTTGGATATTCATTCTATTTTTCAGCTGACTACGATGCAGCATTCTACGTTGCATTCCCCGAAATGAAGCAAAGAAGCGAAATAAAAAAAATATTGTAGGACATTCTACTTTGCATGCCCTGAAATGAAGCAAAGAAGCGAAAAAAATAAAATATTGTAGGACATTCTACTTTGCATTCCCTGAAATGAAGCAAAGAAGCGAATTAAGAAAGAAATATTATAGGACATTCTACTTTGCATTCCCCAAAATGAAACAAAGAAGCGAAATAAATAAAATATTGTAGGACATTCTACTTTGCATTACCGACAATGCCTAAAAGAAGCGAAAAAATTCGAAGGCATTATAACGCTATGCCTTCTAGAACACGTTACCACTAAAAGCAATTGGGTCGTTCTTAAAAAACATGACCATTCTGAATTTTGTAATTTTTAAAAATTAAGTTGGCCAAATATGTTTATAAATGGCCTCATGTGGTTACGGATGGTATCAACAATAGGAATCTATAACCAGCAGTATTTTTTTTAATTTTTGGAGTTTTTGGAGTTAATAAGTCACAGAGTGGACCGGTAACAGAGGGGACAAATTAACTCAAAAATACCACATTTTAGCTTTTTATTCGAATTTTGGAGAATTTATTTGTCCACTTAATTAATGTACATAAAATATTTATAAAAAAATTATAAAATAAATAAAAAATCACTTTACTCACCGTTTTTCAACAGTAACAGAGTTGACACTGAATAAGGGTACGTACCCGGCATACAATTGGGTTCCTTACTCAACAACGCACTAAACAAGACTGAACAGTTCAAAACACATTTTGTTGATTTTAGCTAAGTTATGATGGAGAAGCATAAGAGAAATATACGCGTCATAACGTTTAACAAACATTTTTCAATAAAATGAGTGGACGTAACAGAGGGGACCAAAACCTGGGGACACAAATTTTCTTCATAAAAATTATACAAAAAAATTATTTTTCATCATTCTTTTCTATATATGGTATTAATATACACAAACTGAATAACAAAAATTGTAAATATTATTTTTTTTCAATTTTATTTCAACTGAAAATAACTATTAAATTTTTATAAATTGGCTCGGGACACAGGTTTTTGCTAAACCTTTGACATTGAAAATATTTTTTAAGTTATTTTCAGATAATTAATTATTTTTTTTTTATAATATAGTTACGTAGAATCGATAATAATTTATAAAAATGCAGATATTTTTCTATTTTCTTTTTGAAGAAACAAAATATAAAATAGTAAAGTCTGGGGACACCAATTGGTCATGTTTTTTAAGAACGACCCAATTACCGATTTTTTGCTGGGTAGTTACATCCCGAGCTAATAAAAGGAAGGTAATAATAAAAAGTCAAGTTGCTAATGAAGGAAAGCGAGGGATAATTAAATAAGAAATGAGTTTGTGTATGAAAAATGAGCAGAAAAGCGTGAAAAACATTGTGAAACATAATTGTAATAAGGCCATAAATAACAAAAACAAAAAAATTAAGGATGTGCGAAATAATAATTTTATATTTCCTGTATCGCGTAAGTGTTCAAAGTATAAGGCCACACTTTTTCTCTAATTCGTGCAATGCGCCTAAAAGTGAAGTAGTTTGTTAATGAAAGGAATCAAACATGAAAATATTGATATTTCCACAGGTGGTAGTGTAATTTTGAATAACACTGTGGAAAAACCATTGTTGGGCCGTAACCAAGCTATTCGACATCGTACTATGCATATGTGATAGTCAAGCTTATCTTAACAATTATTGTACAGTGGATTAAAATTTACAATTTATGCTGACAAAGATTATTGTATTACATGTAACTTTACGTCTTCTTTCGTGCTAGATGTGAGTTCTGGAACAGTATGGAACGGGTCAAAAGCTAGTAATTTAATAAATATATTTTAATATTAGGTACCACTCACCTTTTGAATGCTTCAAAAATTAATTAAAAATGCGAATCCATACTTTTTTGACAGTTGTGATATATTCTAGAGTTTTATTTAAATTATTTGCACTTATTATACGCTAGCCTGATAATACTATTGCACACTTACAATGAAATTATACATGCAATTACATATCGTCACCTGAAATGTAAAAAGTCGTGACTAATATTTTTTATTTTTTCATAAAATTATGTGGGAGTTGTATTTCGATGAAATCAATCATATCAATCAAAAACTGAATTCTGAATTTTTTATTAGTTACGACTTTTTGTAACTCGGCGTCGATGTTTGTTACGTGCTTTTTGCAGTTCAGGTGATGTTATTTACAAATGTATTTTTTACTAATATCTTAATGTTTTGACAAACAAAAACAAGTATTTATAAAAAACGGCCTATTTTAAGAAGCTATTAAATTTTACATTTAAATATATGGCAATATTTTGTATTTGAAAGTTATAGAAATTCGAAAATAATGGCAAGTAGTAAAAGAAAGTAATTTGTCTATTTAAATTTTTGTGTATTATGTAAGTGTGTTGCATTTACATGTGTACATACATTTCTTATACTACTGCCCAAAATTTGTTTGCTAAGATTTAGGTACTATGTACATACACAAGTTGTACAGTAATTACTTACTTATGTGTTTTAAAGTAGTGCTTAGTGATAATCTCTTTGAATAGGCTTAATTGTATTTTTTATTGGCTTAAATTTCTTTAATACAGAAATTTACAATTGCTTGCGCTAGTACTTGCATTTGTAGCTTTCGTAGGGTAGTATTTTAAGCATTTTAAAATTTCTTTAAATTTTTGATTTTTTTTCCGAATTTTTGCATATTTTATCTTAAACTTTAAATCTTTTTAATTTGTTAATTGCTCACTTTTGTTTCATTTATTATTACACCACCCGTTTTTTGCGTTCATTACCTATTTGCTCTTTATTAGTAAAATTGGTTTGTTTACTTATTTGTATTTTAAAATTTTTTCCTACTCATAAATACTGTGGGTTCATAATTTGCTACTGCTTCCGTTTAACTGTATTACTTATTTCAACTTAAAATAAACATGACATTGTTTTTATACATATATTGCTAAGTATACGGACAATCATATATACATACATTTGTATTTACGACCCTGTACAGATGTACTTATGTAAATATTTTTTTATAGATTTTTTCTTTCACTAAAATATAGATTGCATTAGCGGCTCTTTATCTCATAATTATTACATTTTCTCTTTTTATTGCTATTATATATACAATTGGGGTATCCACAACGGTGTCGTAAGCGTCGTATTGTCGTATGCTGTAAACTTTAAAAGGTTAAATAAATTTTGAAGAACTTGAAATCACAACCAATTAGTTAAATTTTTTTTTGCTGTTTCAAGTTTACGACATACAACAATTCAACGCTTACGGCACCTTGTGAATACCCCAAATATGATTGATTTTTTACTTTTCTGTTTATAGCGAACTAGATATTTCATATTTTACATACATACATGTGTAAATATATATAAATATCCCTGCAAACCATTTTTTTTCAGAGTATTCTGAATTGTAGAGAAATTTTAAAGAATTCGTAATGATATCATCCGATTTGTTGCCGAATTTTTTAAAATAAAATAAGCTGTACACACTTCGATTCTCTTACGAAATTTCGGAAGAAATTCGGTAAAGCAATGAAAATAATGCTGCGATGTGAAAATTTTCTTGCAGAATTTTCTTTTTTTCTCGTACAGAAATTTCTTTATGAGTTCGTGCCAACCACTTCATATAAGTTTCTTTGAAGGTTCGTAAAAAAATCGTTACATAAATGAAATATTCCTAAAGATTTCGTTAAGAATTTGGGAATTTTGGTTTGCAGGGATATTAAATAAGTTGTCTTTTTTACTGAATTTCTTTGTTATGATTTGTTTGCCGTTTCGATTATAAGTTCGCTCATATTTGTTCCTCACAATTTTGCGTATTTGAAGTGCTTAAACGTATTCACTGATCTACGAATAATTGAAAATTTCATTAAGGTACTTGGAATTACAGTTTAATAATAAATATATTTTTTAAATACTTATGTATATGTGTTTAAGGTACTTTGGAAAATAAGAGCTTACAGGATATTTGAAGTAATTTATTAAGAATATTTAATTTAATATATTTACTTAATATATTCTTTTCATTGAAAATTTAAATAACAAGATTTGCTGGAAGTTAATATTTTAATCTGTAGCACCGGCTGGTAAATATTTGTTTAAAGTTAGAAAGAGTAGAAAAAAAAGAAATTTCCTAGTATTCATGAAAAAAATGATCCCAAAAAACTTTTTTTAGTTTGAGTAAAACCATTTCAAAACCGATCCCTGAAAATTTCGCACATCTACAGAGTATTTAAGGAAATAATACAATTGTTTAGTGTATGTAATCCACAAAATAATAGGAGTGCGTTATTTTGGTCAGTTTTTGCTATTTGTCTTTTGTTTATTTAATGTTTATTATTTTTATACAAAAGTCAAGCTGGGTATACAACAAACAACGAATAAATTCAGATTTCAACCTTTGTACAAAAATTATTAAAATTCTGTAAATTTTCACCAAAATATCAAACTTTTTAATCAGAATCTTCAGAGAAAATTCTGGTATGCAGTTTTATAGCCCATTCAATTCTAGTCTGAAGAAGTGCAAGTTTCAAGCTGCTAAAAAATTCCGTTGATTTTTGGCAATTTTTTTTGCTGGCACTGTCCCCATATAAAAGAAAATTGTCGAACATACTTTGTATGGAAAAAACGTGAAACACCTTCAACCGAAAAAATTCTCAAAAATCAACGGAATTTTTTAGCAGCTTGAAACTTGCACTTCTTCAGACTAGAATTGAATGGGCTACAAAACTGCATACCAACATATTTTCTAAAGATTCTGGTTAAATAGTTTGAAATTTTGGTGAAAATTTGCAGAATTTTTATAATTTTTGTACAAACTTGAAAATGTAAATTTATATGGTGTTTGTTGTATTACCAGCTAGGCTTTTACAAAAAAATACGAAACATTAAATAAACTAAAGACAAATAGCCAAAACAGGTTAAAATATCCCACTCCTATTATTTTGTGGACAACTGTATATGTATATATCAATATGTATTTTTCAAAAATATTTAAGAGCATATTGGAATAAAACGGTGGCCATAAAAAGAGAGGTTCCACCAGGCTACAAGATATGCAAATATAGTCGATGAGATCGAAACACATGGCATAACATAGCATTAAAATACATAAATATCGACAAACACAAACCTGATGATAATAAATAAAAGTGGAAAAGACTATTTAAACTCGACGCTAAGAATTAATAAATAAAAAGTACAAAACTTTCAGGTGAAAGGCAGAATAGAAGAGGTGACGGCGAATAAATTATTGACAAATCGTGACGTATCAATTAAATTAAGAAAACGGTTTCTGAGGTCTACACTGTATTGCGGTTCGAAAAGCAAATCATTCGGATTCGGATACTTGGCACTATGAATTTGTATTAGTCTGTGCCGGCATTCGAATCGCATTGAGTTTCGAATCGCATTGAGTTTCGAATCGGAATACTGAGTAGAGTTGCTATGTGCGGCCGACTCTGTTATGTATATGGACCAGACACTTGGACGCTTACAACTGCAGGCATATACTTATCGCGTTGAAGCTTCTGAAATGTCAAGCTATCAAAAAATATTGGAAATAATCTTCGCCGATTAAATAAGAAAACGGCACTGTTTTACAAAGAGCTTGGTAGTTATTATATTTGATATGAAGCGTATAGTTAAGTCATTGGTTAACCTTAACTAAAGAAAAATTCTACAGAATAGCTAAGCTAATTGCAATTAGGATGTACTTAATTTTTATTTATTTTTTAATACGGGAACTAGCAAAATTTTCTAGGATCAGTTGACGTGGCTTAACTCGTTTTTACTTTAAGTTTTAAAATATTTTTGCATTATCTTAAAACCAAAAAGTTAAAATAAATCTTTTGTAAGTGAAAGATAGATACATCTGTTTTAATATAAAATTTTATCTTTTAGACTTTAGGTACACAGTTTCAGCTTTAAAACAAACAAGAGCATAAATATTGTAAATTATCCAAGGAAACGAACTTTTTTTACATTTATTTAGTTGTACATTCGTTACTTTGATAAGGGAAACAACATACATAAAGCTCGCATATATATATTTTTTTAAGTGTTTATCATGCTTTCTTATTTTTTTACTTTTGTTTACAATTTAAATCTTTTTAAGCATTTATTTTGTGTTTTGAGTCTACTATTATCAATTATTTATTTTTTGCACATTTTGATATGTTGTTCTGTATGCAGA
Organism: Rhagoletis zephyria; assembly: GCF_001687245.7. Classification (NCBI taxonomy): domain Eukaryota; kingdom Metazoa; phylum Arthropoda; class Insecta; order Diptera; family Tephritidae; genus Rhagoletis; species Rhagoletis zephyria. The sequence continues at coordinate 136,539 of NW_016157458.1, forward strand.
AGAGTTACAATTTTGATATAGTGTAGTTATTGTTTCGTTTCATATTCATTTATACATTGGTTTGTTTTTTATAGGTTTTAATATTTTAACTAAACTTTGGAAACAAATTCTTTTTAACTCTATCAGATATACATGCTTGTTTAAATTTGCTAAGATTGAAAAATTTGTATGTAAATGCAGCTTAAACCAAAGCTTAGAATTTACAATAAATTCTAATAGACTTTTATGAGATGATTATACTCGTGCACAGATAGCCACGCGATTTACTGCCAATTTCAACAGCAATTTAAGCGAGAAATTATTTTTTCCCTTCTGTTAATTTTCACATTAAATTCAATTACAAAAAATAATTGTTCACCTAAATTGTCTCGTGGAACTGGCTATGAGTGTAAACAAACTGCAGAAACAGTTGAAAGAATACACAAATTTTCTTTACCAAAATTTCAGTTCTTAGTTGCCATTGGTAATACCATTGTAGGCATTGGCAACGAAAATAAAGTTCGGTTTCCATCCGTAATCTAGTACATAATCACAACATACTTATAACGTATAAGTTATAAGTATAAATACAATACATCGGCCTACAAGAGCTTTCTAGATCGCTTTCATAAAAAGTTTAGCTAGCCAGTTATTTGATGAATGCTAGGAAGATTTGTGGTTTAAAAAATGGTATTTGATTTTTCTATGCAGAATTCATTCAGCAGTTACCTACTTTAAGTTTAAAATTAAACTTCTTCCCTTTACTTTTGCGCGTACAAAATTCAGCCAAATCGAAATAATTTTTCTCTATTATCACCCTTGGAGGGTGCGGTTGATGACAAAAATTTCAAATATATCGTTACAGCTGTTCTCGAGTTTTTCGAACAGAAAAAAACGGATTTCAAAATACATATATATTAGTATAGATAAATTCAATACAATCTTTAATTAAATGTATCCTGTGGAAAATGTTAATAAATAACTTTTTAAATAATTGCAGGCATTTGAAATAAATTTCAAGTGATTTTCAAAATAGTGGAAACATTCAAACGTAAAATTTTTCTTTCTTTCGTTTTCAACGTAAATAAATAAAAAAACTAGGGCTTTTTTAAAAAATCGCCATAGATAGATATATGCGAAATTTGATTATCATTTATTAAAAAAAAAGAAACTTATCAATTTATATTTTGCTGTCAAAATTGATTTGTCCACAGCAACATTTTTTGCCTCACTGTGCGCCGGAGGATCTGGGTGCACCTCTAGCAGCAAATGCAAAAGTGCGGATGAAACTTTGCTGGATCCTTTTAAAATGTGTACTTAATCAAAGGAAACCGGTGGAAAGTCATAGCCTTTGCGTACCTTTTATTTGCAGGTCTGCGATGTATAAAATTACGTGAAATGTAAAACTTAATACATACATACATACGTAATGACTTTTGAAGGGGAAAATATACCTACTTGTGAAAGCCAAGAAATGATTCTCATTTCCAAAAAGGGTAAAAATTACTAATTTTACTAATTCAAAACTTTTAAACTATTAATATTTTACGGTACGTTCACGCAATAAGCGGGGCCGAGTCGAGCGCACCCGCTCCAAGCTTTCTAAAGTATGAAGCTATATGAAGGTACTCATTCAGCAAGCATTTCCAGAGCGTTTTGGAGCAGAAAACAAAGCATTTTCTGGTTTTCAATTTTCTTTTTGATTTTTCAGTTTCTTGACTCTGATGCGAATTAAAAATCAAACTCATAAGCTATTTTGGAAGACTGTTAGCTGTTTACAAACTCATTTGGAACGAGTCGATTTTTTCGATTTGTTACCAGCAAGAATTGCATTTGGAACTACGGATGGGCGCAGGATATCGGGACCCACGGGAGGTCTTTAAACATTTTGCGGGCGGAACCAGACAAAATCCTTTTCCGCCACAGCCGGAATTGGTGAACTTAAAAAATAGAATTTCGGCATCGGCGGGATCGGGATTAAAATTTTTGTCACACGCCCATCTCTATTTGGAACCACATGGTGACGCTTTGCGAATTTACATTAAAGATTTTCAGTAAAGAAGGGCGGACGGGGTGAACGATCCCGACAGGAGTGGATTTTTCTAATAAGTACTTAAAAGGCATGGTCCCCAGTAGATGTAACTTTTAACGGACTTCATCTGAACAGGAAAAATGTACTTAACTACCGTACTACTGGGCGGAAGGCGGTTAAGTGTTTTAAAGTCTAACACTTTCTGGTTAGGCTTTTGAAGCTTTCTCCTCGTAAAAAAGCGTTTTCCACAAAAATGAAATTCAAAAATTTTACCGCAGATGATTTCATTACTGGAAAATATTTATGCACTTCTACGAGACTAAATCTTTGCCATTTCAATTTATGTATTATCTCAACTAGTTTTCCTATTTATAAAGTAGAAAAATATCTAAATTATTAACTCCTCGCAGGGAACGAACTTCAAAAAATTTATAGTGGTGGATTTTACATACTTTAAATTGTAGAAGTTGGTAGATATTTTAAAAGAAGCATTAATAGATAGTTTCTACTCATTTATCATCAAGGCGAAGTCATGTAATGTGGTGTTACCAGAGCAGCTGGGTTTTCGCCTCGGTGATTCTTTATGTCAAAATCTAAACATAAAACTGGGCCCGCACCATGGCATCCGGGATCGAATGAAACTCGATTCGAATGGAATGTTTTCTCTCCAATACAATCAAAACTGAAAAAGGGAGATCGCGACCGAATGTCTTAATCTCTAAAAGAAATTTCGAATAGATTCGATCACGGATGCCGTGATTCGGCACTAAATAGGAGGCTTTAACAATTACTCTCCACAAATTTTTTTTTTATCAAAATTTGATTTCAAGTGCTCGAAATTCGCAACCCATTAGTTGGGCGGTGACCCAATTCCATTCATTAAATGAAAATGTTTTTTTCGAGAAACCAAAAGTTTGTTTACATAAATAACTAGATAATATTTAGAGAGACAATTCCCCTTAATTATGGTCAGAGTATATCTTTCATTTTTATTTTAGGTATATTCGCTGACAAAATATATATTCATTTAAATCTCTTTTCTCACCTTCCGGAAAATATTGGTCGATTTTTAGCCTTTGTTGGTAAAAAATAGAATATAGCTAAAAAGTAGGTAGATCTACCAACAAAGTGGTAAAGTTCATGCGGGCACTGACTCATCGCTATTGTAGCTTGAGAGGGCCTCTCAATAAGGGTTTAATCAAACCATAACATTTCGTAATCTTTTAGAAGAAGTGAGTTTTTTTCATTCAAAATTAAAATGCATAAGGTGCTATAATAAAAAAAAAAACCAAAAAGGCCGAAAACCAGACAGACGAGACTGCTACAAATTTAAGAATTTAATACATTCTTTTCTTTGTGAACATTTATTGATAAACTAATTTTTTGTGAATTAAGTATTCCTTTGAAAAATGTTTTCCTCTGAGCAGCATTCATAATTTATGCCAGTTGACCTCATTTCAATCAATCTTTTTCTTACATTATCCATATATCACTAGCTCTACCATAACTGCCTTCCTTGGTACTAATTTGAAAAACAAATCGCCTTGTTACGACCTCAGTCATCGATATCGACATGTCACTCAAGCTTGAAAAAATACGAAAAAATTGAAAATGCTTCTACTCTTAATGCAAGATGCAGTCATAATTCATTTCGGATGAAATGGCGACATAAGAAAAATATGAAGCCATTTTTTTTTCAAATATGAAAAAAATATCTACTGAAAAATACTCGTTTACTAGGTAAAGATAAAATTGTGAACACAGCCAGAAGGCGGGAAGTAGGATTTCGAAAAAGTGAAAGAAAAAGCATTGATAATAGGAATGCAAGTTAGTTGTAAATGGGAAAAAGCAGGAACAACTCAGCATTTTACATAGTGGCAAAAAAATTATGTAGAAACGGTAAATACGATATGGCCGTCTGGTCGAAAGGAGTAATGCGAAAAGTCCAAATGAGACTTAACAACAACTTGACTGTCACCGATGTACACTAGCGCAAACCAAAAAGTGTCATGATGAGTTGTTGAATTTCTGACATTGCAAGAGTGCAAGCGGCAGTGCAAGTGTATGCAACATGAGACTTTTTCTTCACCAGCACAATTGTCTGTAAGCTTGTGAGTTGGTTTGCGGCTGCACTTCTTGCCTCTGCATTGCATTTAAAAGTACAAATGTGGTCCACATCCAAAGCTTACTCCTGCTCGGGTTCCAATTGCCCATGGTATTCTTACATGACTTTGCTGAACTTGCAAACATATTTCAAGTGTTGATTCATTTTACATTACTCCACATGACTTTTGTGCACATCCAGATGCGCTTACATATATATGTATGATTTCTTCTTCATGCTTTGGTACTACAACCAAGGTACATATGTATATGTATGTACATTTATGTATTGTGCGGAATATGACACAACCACCACACATCTATATATGAGGAGTTCCATAGCAAAATGGACGGGGTTCACACTTCATGTGTTTGATTTGTTTAAAATTTTTAGGGTTGATAGACATACATAAATAATAAATAAATATGAAAATGAAGCTTGATTAATACATCTTTAAAAAATTTACATCTCAAAAACAAAAAGAAATCGATTTAATAGTACATACATCAAAATTCTCTATGAAAATGATAATGTGAGTTATGATTTTTTTTTTTTACACCGAAGTTGAGTGAAATGAGTACATTACAAATTTCCAAAATTTTAATTTTTTTGACTTTGCACTTTTGTAGCCCATTAAATTATAGTTTAATGAAGTGCACACTTTAAGTGATTGCAAAATTGGCGTTAATTTTTTTTGTTGATGCTTTCCATTTCCAGACAACCGGTCAGGTACGAGCATGATTTTTAATTTCGACCAAACTCAAATACATTGTTTGTTGGTCCAAATAATGAGACACGTATTTTTTCTTTTGGCTCGGAAAAATTTTTCGGCCGAATTAAAAGCCGATTTTGTTTTTCAGGCAAAAATCGATTATTCGAATTGACAGTGAGAATTTTTTTTTAAATGCCCATAACTTTGTCAAAATTTAATAGATTCCAACAATGTTTTTACTCAAATGTCAGTAATTCTTGTCACTTCAAGATAGAATGATATAATTATTGATTTTATTATTTAAAATTTTTTATTTAACAATAAACAAAAGGTGAAATTTTTTTATTTATTTAATTTCTCAAAAAGTGTATTTTTTTCTCTCAAACTTTTTTATCGGGAAAGAAACACTTTGAACTACAATCAACCCAAATCTCTAATAGCGAAGATTTTTTTTTCTGAGTTATGATTTTTTATAGAAAATATACGTTTTTGTGGTACATACTACAATATTCTTATATTGTTTAACTAAATGGAACATATGTATGTAATATATCAGCAAAAAGTACAGCCGTGATCATTTTTTGTGTATCAATTAGATATCAGAACACACTTTCCACCACATCACATGGAACGCCCCATATACATATATGTACATAGATAAGCATACTGACATTGCAGAGGAAGTTCCAACTTTTTTATTCTGATTTTTATTTAAGATTTCTCTCCCAACTCATTTCATGTAATACAAATGAGGTTTACGAAAGAATTGTGTGGCTCTGTTAGTGAACCTGCGTGAGGAAAATATTTATTTAAAAGAAAGTCTTGCGTAATATTTCTGCTAAATTTTTTGCAATTTACTGCATATTATGTTTGCTCAAAACCCATATTTATTTTGCCACAAATTTGGTCGGTGAACAGCAGCTTATGGCTGCAGATCACAATGCAGCATTACGAAATACAGAGTGCTTTTGTGTTGATGTGTGCGAAACGTGCAAGGCATAAAAATATGAATTTTGATGCAGATAGCTACGTAATAAAAATGGAAAATTGTCTAGGTACATAGATACTTTACACTCGAATGAACGGAAATTGAGGTGGAAGTAGAAATTAGTGAATGTTAATGACATTACAATTTGAAACGTTTTTCCTACAGATCAAAGTATGTACACAAATTGAAGGGAAAATTATAAATACATATGTATATTTTCAATTTCGTTGATTTCTACCCCTCACTGGAAATTTCGCTATTCATCAATGCCTGAAAAATAAAAAGCGCACACAATCAGTTATTTCTGTTCAAAAAATATCAGTCAAATGTTTGACTTTCTTGTTGCCTCAAATAGTTAAATATATGTACATACATATATACATACAGTGATGAGCAAAAGTATTAGCACAGTAAATTTTTTGCAATATATGCAAAGTTCTTTAATGTTTGGCCGAGCTTCCCATCCGAGTTGTGGCGTACCCCTTTATGTTGTCACACATAGCGGAGGGACTTACAGTTTTACGCCGACTCCGAATGGCGATTCTATTTTTATGAGAAGCTGTTTTTCATGGCAGAAATACACTCGAAGGTTTGCCATTGCCTGTCGAATGACGACCGCTGTTATGAAAAAGCAGGGCTTGAACCCAGGCCCTGCGGAGTGGCAGCGCGCACTGCTAACCAATACGCCACAACGGATGCCCTACACCACAGAGGATGGCACAACGTCAAAACCGGTTTGTCTCTAAACCAAATTTGACAAGATATGACAGAAAATTGTTCCCCAAAGCATCATACTCCTACCCTGTCGGAAACACCAACAACGAAAGTAAGATTAATGAATTTTCCTGAGTTTTGCGCAAAGTTTAGATATTTAATTTATATGTTTTTTGATGACTATATTTTTATAAAAACTATCGAAAATAAATTCGCATAAAAAACTTTGCAAATATTGCGAAAAATTCACCGTGTCAATACTTTTATATGACTTTTATATGTATATATGTATATACATAATAATGGACATACATCTTGTTTATACCGACTCAGTTTGTAGTGATTCAAACCGAGTTTCAATATGCCTTCAAAAGCAGAAGTAATTTGTTAAAAAATCATTTTTTATTTATTTCTCACATGGTTACACTAAGCCAAAGGCACAATGGGTTTTCCTACCAAGTTATTGTTTGATTTTTTCATGGTAAATATACCGATTGTAAGAAATTGGGTTCAAGTTGAACATTTGAAAACTTATATGTGTGTCTGGCTGCAGCTAAACGTGCAGATATGCTTGCTGTTAGAGGCGACATGTAATTTTTTGCATTTTCTATTTTCTATTTGTTTTTTTTTCTTTAATTACGAAAAATCATCTGTGAAATGCAGAGCACGATTAATCGACGAAGAAAATTTATTCAAGTTCAACATTTACAGAACGGCTGTAGCTGAGTGTGCAGAGATGCGGGTTCAAATCCCATCAGAAGCATTAGAACGATAACAAAAATTTTTGGTTTTGCATGTCCAAATTATGGAAAAGCATCTTTGAAGTGCAGAACATAAGAGATTCAGACGAAAAATCGTCAACGAAACATTTGTTTATATAACAAAAGTGTGGTTAATATTACCAAATCAATGCTGAAAATATCAACCATGGCATTTTTAGTATTAAGCAAAAATCACTTTGGTTCCTTTTCAAGTTTTGATTAAGTATTATTAACCGATTTTTGGTTGATGTTTTTTCTCAATGTAGAAAACACGTATAGGTTAATACAGCATTCATTTAATGCCAAATCAATATTCTTTTACAGCCAGTTTCCTTTGGTTAAATTTAGCAAAGCAAAAAGTAATACATTATAATTTGTGTTCGCTTTTATTTCGGCCAACCGTACAGTCATAACTTAGAAAAAGAGTAACGCATTTTTCCCCCCTAAAGTTGGACGGTTAAAATATAGAAATAAAAAATTAGAGAATTGACACCTGTTTGATAATTGCAGTTTAAGTAAATTCATAAGATAAATTAAATATTGCAGTATGGACGTCAAAAGAAAGAGGTTTAAGAAGGCTTACAGCCGAAAATATTTTTGTTGAAGTTTGCCACAAGTTTGAAAATTTTAATTTAATTTAATTGAATATTGCAATATGGGTATCAAACTGAAGAGGTTTAGGAAAGTTTGCTGACGAAAATATTTTTGAGGAGGCTTGCCGCCCGTTTGAAACATTTTATTCAATTAAATTGAAAAAATATTACAAAACGGGTATCAAACAGCTCAAAAATATGTGTAAGGCCCGTGAAGCACGCCGAGTATTTGCTAGTTATCAAAATAATTCTATTTTTGTTTTCAACAAAAATAAGTTCAATAATTAACGCTGAAGCTGTAGCGTGCATTTAGGCGCTAGGTGTTAACACTGAGCTAGCATTGGTATAAAACAACAAATTTTCGTTGATTTATTAGCTCTGATCCAGTGCTCCATGGACTTACAGGATTTTACACGAACTTGCAGGAAGTTACAGGAAAAATGTTCCCGTACTCCAAAATCCTGTAAATGAGAGCGACTTTTGGAGAGCTGTGTAGAGAATGAAGTTGCAAGATTTTACCCGAACTTTTTCTTCTGGTGAAATCATGAAAAAAGTCAAGCAATCACTGGTTGACGTTTTTACAGGAAAAATGGATTTTTTGTTCCCGTACTTTTTGTTGTTACTCAATTTTTATCTCACTTCAGAGAGTAATTTTGCTGTCTGACAGTTTAACAGGATTTTTCACGAAAAGTATTGGATCAGAGCTATTTTGTTTGAGTGTTAACGATTGATGATTTATTTCGTTTCAACGTTAACAATTGAGTTTTTTTCCCGAGCGCACTTGTGCACCAGGGTATATTAACTTTGTTCGCATAACGGTTGTTTGTAACAGCCAAAACGAATCGAGATAGATATGGACAAATGTATACATAAAAGATCAGAATGAATAGAGAAGTCAATTAAGCCAGATCGAAATCGGACTGTAACCACGCCCACTTTCCATATAACGGTATTTTCGAAAAATGCAAAAACTGCGATATTTGTGGTAAAAAATAATACTGTTATGAAATTTTTGGAAAATGAGCGTGACCTTGCCCACTTATGATGAAATTTTAGAAAAACGAAAACTCCGATATTTCAATAACGGATGATGCTAATTTACTTCAAGTTAATATATACAAAATCTCCTAACAATAAATAAGACTGCTATAGATTTTTAGGAATTAGGCGTAGCAGCGCCCACTTTATAACTACAAAGGTGTACCTTGGTAACCACTTAATCGATTTGTACCTAACTAGGTTCAATTATATCATTAAGTCTAACTCTGCATATTATGGAAAACGTTTGAAATCCGGTAAAGACCCCTACTTATCATGCAAAGGTAGTTCAGAGAAAGTTGTAACGACAGTATTTGATACCTGTGCCGGGTATATAAAGTTCGGTTTCACCCGAACTTATACTTCTCTACTTGTTTTCGTTAATTTAGCTCTAAAACGTAATGAAATTGTTTTGATAAATCATTTTTGCGCATTAACAAAAGAAAACCGATGCATATGCATACATATGTGGTTTGTTGAGCATCTCTGTAATATACTTATTTTATATAAAACTAGCCGTTCGGGAGATTACCTGTTACAAAAAAAAGGGACTTCTCTTTATATAATTAGTATAGATGATGCCCTCAATCCGTACTTGTATGCCCAGATTTTTTCCATATATAACTCACCACCTGTTATGCATATTCAACAAATAAATTTCTCTGGCAATTACTAGTAAATAATTTACATAAAATCATGTAAATCCCATTAACTATGTACGTATTTATGTAGTAGGGTGGTACTTAAATTATCAATATCAAAATTTTATATGGCACATCCAATTATTTTGGTCTACGTATAAAATAAACGCAGCTGCGAAAACTTTAAAATTTTAAAATATTTTTTAGCGGTCGCTAATGGTTTCAAAATTTAAAAATTTTACAAAGTTGGCATATTTTGCTGTCAAAGAAAAGAAGGGTTTTGAGCTGAGAAAGTCTTCGTATTCTTCTTCTTCTTCTTCTTCTTCTTATTTGGCGCTGCAACCGCCTAAGCGATCTTGGCCGATTTCAACAATTTATTTTACTTTGAAAAATGCTACACTTATTCCGAAAAAAACTTAAACAAATGGCAGCGTTTGAACCTTAATATTGCATAATAAATCTATTTTCGATGACTGTGAATTCATAGGTGTAGTTTTAAATACTCGTATTCTGTTAAATTTATCGGACATAAACTTTTTGAAACCTTGGAAGCAACCGCTGAAATTGTTTTAAGATTTTGAAATTTTCGTGGTAGTCTTTATTTCGATGGTCCTCTGTAATAACGGCACAACTCAAAATTTCATCTTTTTCTATGGCAAATCAACATAGGCTTAGTTGTTACCAATCCGGCAGAGGCGCAGTTTTGCCATTTGTCACAAAACCGAAGTAGCGAACTCTTACTATTGAACAGTGGCACATTTCTTACATTTATCGTGAATATTGGCATAAGTCAAAAACTCTCGATCGTCATGCTTTTATGTGAAATAACGACACTTTTTCTATTGTGCCGTTGTTCATTTCATAGTTTCAGTAAAAGCGCAGTTACCCACGGACGTAAAAACGGAGAACGTGTCAGCTGACACGAGCTATCTTATGGGATTTGCGTGTTAACAAATACTCACCACCGTATGACGGTGACGTAGACCTTGCTTCTCTCTCTTTCTATCCACATCACACTCGATATATTACTACGTCCTTCTACGCTACGCTACGTACAAGTGCCGTTGTTCAGTAATACAAATGTAATTTTTTTCCTTTAAATATTTAGGAGTTGTTACTTATTTCGTATTTCCCACTCCAACACTTACTAAATTTTTAGAAAACGTCATAAATCAATCTCAAAGCTTACAAATTTTCTCAAAATGACAGCAAATAATGCGAAATAATTACGTCCCAAGGCCTGATTTTCAAAAAATGAGATGTCAAATTAAAGCGCTTGGTCTGTAGAAGTGCAAACTGGTTTCAGTTTTTGAAAAGAGCTGCAATAAGGTTTTACTTTTTTGAAAAGAGTTGCCACCTTTTAGAAAATTATATTCAAATTATTTAAAAACACAAATCAATTATTACAAACTGGGTATCAATCGAAATAGTTTTGAAAAGCTTTGGTTCTTAGCTGAACTATAGGACGGTTGCCACCTGTTAAAAAAAATCTTATTAGGTAAGAGAAATATGTATCACCATATGGGTGGCACACGAAAGGGGTTTCAGAAATTAGCAGTTAGAAAATGTTTTGAACAGGGTTGCCACCTGTTTGAAATGTCGAATTTAGTTTACTTAAACACACATTACATGAAACATCAAAATATGAATGTCAAACGAAGGAGTCTTAAGAAATCTTTAGTTTAAACGCTGAGAATATTTTTGTGGTGTTGGTAGAGGGTTGCCACTTGTTTAAAAAGTTAAATTCAAATTATTTTATATGTTTAATGAATTATTAAAATATGGGTATCAATCGAATTTTCTTATTTCTGTACAGTATTTAGCGGCGCTGCTACATGTTTGAAAATTTAGATTCCATTTAATTCATCAGTTAATTAAAATATTTATCGTAGTGTCCAGCGAAGGAGAGTTCACCACCTGTTTAAATTAACCAATTCAAAAAGGATATGAAATATAAAAATACCATAGTCAAACCAAAGAATGTTAAGAAATTTTTGGTTTGAACATTTGGAATGTTTGAAGAGAGTTGCCACGTGTTTAAAAAGTTACATTTAAATTATTCATTGAGGTGGAAAACTTAAAAAAGGGTATAAATCGAAATTGGGTTGAAAGGGATTTATTCCTAACCTTTATTTAGGAGGGTTGAGATTTGTTCGAGCTTGTGTATCACAGATGAAAGAGATTTATGTTTTGAGAATACTTTTGAAAAGGAATTTCAAAAATGAGAGGCGTTAAATGTAAATGCATGATAAAGTTTTATTTTTTAACTAAGAATTTAGATTTTGATATTTTTTGGGTACCACCCTATAGTGTATATATTTAAAACAGCAATAGCCTCAATTTGCTGCTTTGTACACATGGTGTTCCTTATTTATTTAACACAATTTACCACAGTTTGTGTTTCCGTCGGTTTCTGCTCATTTTACGTGGATTGAGTGTGTTAGGGAAGAGCCTGTAAAGCGTCCTACATGCGTAAATGACGAAATGGGTTACCAACGCATAAAAAATATGCGTGTTTAAAAATATCGCCTACTACCGCCTTCCTTCCTTTCTTCGACTTCAATTCTGCTACATGCACGCCACATGTATTTTGTGTGTCTGTTTTGTGGTATACTTTTGGCATATAGAAAACAGTGTTGCTGACAAGCGTGGTTATAAAAATAAGTATGTACGTAAATAAATACATATACATATGTCATGTAGTGAAAGTAACGTTGAGATTAGCGGCTGTAAAAAGTTTTCACAATCAAAATGGTTAAGTGCTTTGTAGTTTGTGAAGGAGCTTCAAGCGTATAAGGCGATAAAGTGCTGGTATTTAAATTATTTAGCATCTATTCGACATATGTATGCAAATTTTTAGAGCTTACGATTAGTAAGAAAACATTAGGGCTATTCGCGATCCGGTGCAAATGGCCTAGCATCATTGCATTGCAAATTTGTATTGCAAATTATTTGCAATACACAAACAAAATACACGCATTTGCATTTGTCATGGCTTGGCAAATTTGCAATACCGAAAATCCATAGCATAAAAATGCTATGCATTGCATTCATAAACAAAACCAAAGCTGATGCACAAAAATTGTTTTGCAAAAGCTTTACCATGACAGTTTAATAAAGGTCGCTCACAATCCATGGCATATTTCTGCAATTGCATAAATTTGTCAGCTCTTATGCACCGAATCGCGAATAGCCCTATTATGTTTATTTGTGCCGCTACAGGATATTTAAGGAAGATAGTTATGTATACGAACGTAAATGTATGAAGATATGCGTGCATAAAAATTTAAATATAAGGCAAATTAAATTCTTACTAAAGCTCCAATTTATAGCGAATTCAAAAATGCAATTATTTGTAAGTGTTCCTTTGACTTTTAAATATATCGAAAGCGCATGTGCTGTTATCTGATTTCCTAATACAAAAAATTGATTCTGTCGCTGAAAGACTCTTGTTTTGAGAATAGTGACATGTCAGGTAGATTAATTCCTGAAGATGAGTTCCTTAGAAAGGTAACCGGAATTGGGTTATAAAATGACAAAGGTTGGGTAGTTAGTAGCTGCCTAGGCTACAATTCCCTCATTTGGTCTCCATTTTGTTGCTCTTCTCGGGGGTGATGGTTTCGTCTATGTTAATTTGTTATTCAAGGTCTTAGTTTTGTTATAGTCAGGCCAGAGCTCCTTTGATGACTCGGAAGTCTATATGCCTTTTCACTTATTTCTAGCCAAACCCAAACAAATCCAATTTTTCATAGTGCATGTATCTGAAAGTGTTCATGGTAAAATAATTGAGCTTGGTAGTACAGTATACGAAATCAATCGCATACTCTGGGAGGAAAATTGGAGCTGTTGAAAAAGGGGGCGCGGTAATTACCATACAAACCGAATTTTTCATACAGCAATTCTCGCAATTAGAACTTGGTACGAAGATCTCATGGATAAGTGTTTGAGTGGGTTTCTGGATGGTCAGTGGCGCTGTAGTTGAGTTATTACAAAAAATTTTATTTATGATCCGATTTGGCTAATATTTAAAATATGTGTTGGTAACGGTAAGAGCAATTCTATTGAAAAAAGAGCTGCCAGGTGGCGCCAGAGTCGAGTTATTACTAAAAATCGTCAACTGAGTTTCTGGTTAAATCGACCTGTTGCACCATTGAGTATATCGAACTCTCCTATGTTACGATTGGCCCGATGGATGTGATTTTCCAATTTTATTATGCATTTAAGCTTTTAAGGTATTTCGTTCGAAATAAGTGTATGTATATTACATTTCTGTACAATAATGATACGAACCCATTTTGAAATTCTACCTACCATACTATAAAGCTTCTAGGACAGATTCACTGTAGAACCGGATCATTGTTGCCATCCGGGAGTGAAGAGGAAAAAGTTCTTCAAATGTATGTCGTTGTGCGATTAACCGTGCTATGCAATGTTTCCCAATTGGAGAATTTTAAGAACTTCGCCCGGTATGCTAGTGATAATATAAAATTTCGATTTTCATTTTCTTTGTCCCAAAAAAGCATCTGCCATGTGCCGAAAAATTTTACTGAAAGCAATATTTGCATGAGGATATTTAAATAGAAACATATTTAATGAAAACTCTTACGATTACGTCTGCATGACTGCGGCAAGCAAGACTTTAAAACTCACTTTCAGGTGGCTTTGTTATAGCTAATTAAAAGTGGGGTACATTTGCCTATTCGACGATATCTCAAACTCCTATTGGAGCGATGTGATTGAAACATATTATTAGAAATACTGAGTCGCGTAGCAGTGCAAGGTAAAACCAACTATTTTCTTCCCCTCCAGTCCCCACTTCCCGCGAACAGTCTGACTTCCTCGCATATTTACCTTTTCGCTAAACTACGGAATAACAAAATTTTAAATTAAGCAGAAGAAAGACTCTTAACTGCGATTTGTTTTCTTTTTGCTTTTTCGTCTTATTCCATTTCTACCTTCTATTTACTATTTTTTCTCTTCATATTTTCTGATGGAACTCAGTTTATTGCCGCCTGGAGAAGTTCTAAAGCACATCCTTCCATCACCGCGCACGAAAATTCATGAATTTCAAAGTGTGTTTGTGTAATTTGTTTCTTCTTCCTGTTGAGTGTACTTAGTTTTAGCCACGTAACATACTTATTGCAATAATATAAGTTGAGGGTTAGCAAGCGAAGCCTTTAGGGTTCTAGATAAATATATTAAAGCTACTTTTACATACGAATACTTACATAATTTGCTGCAAGAAAATGGGCATTTATGTACGACGAAGAGCATAAATAACAAGGGAATCGACAATTTTCATTACCTTGCAACTGCACTTCATCTCAGAAAATAAATTAGTTTAATTAATAAACTTTAATATTAGAACGGTTTCTGATATAAAAAAATTCTCTAGCTAATATAATGTCATAATAAATTTCACCAAAAGTAACTTTTCTTTGAAAAGGGACGGCGGTGTTGCGCATACGCCCAGTATTACCTGTAGCGTGCACAAGGCGGATTAAAGCATCCCGCTATGTGTGCTCATTTGGTTCTAATTTTAGAACACTTTTTGTTTGTTGTTAAGTGTGTACAATTTTTTTCTCAAGCCACGCTCACTATGTAAGCAGATATCATGCTTATTCTTATATATGTAAAGGGTACAAAGCTTTTAGGATGGTTAAACTTTACGACAAAAACTTCGCAAACTAGCAATAGTCATACATTTTGCAGAAACATCAAATAACAGACCGACATGTCGCACTATTAGAGCTGGCATACATGCAAGTGTATATATGTACATATTTACTTCCACACTCTTTACAAACAACTATATAGGCGCAATTATGCATCCGTGTTGCTGTTATTGTTAGTTTCAATTCTTGTTTGTGTGGGTTCTACCTTTCTGGTTGGTTGGTCATATAATACTCAACTAGAGTGGTGCCTAAAATGATACATACAACACGCTAACGTGGCAGTCTTAAAAACTTTATTTGTCTTTAAATTTTAAATTTCAGGTACGTCTTTTTTATAGCTAGACTACTAAAATAGTTGGTTTGAATTTGCACATCAGCTAAGTCTGGCGATGCATATAAATTAATGAAAAATTCCAACATCTACTTTTTAAGACTCACAATTTCCCTCTAAATTTGGTTACCTTTTAAACAAGTATATGTTTGCAAGCAACCCCAGTAGAAAATTTACCACCAGTCTAATAAAAAAATAATGGAAAATTATGCAATTGATAAAAAGTGTAAAAATCGCTGTTAGCTGTTCAACAAATGACTCCGTCTCGACGGCCCTGCATCTACCTAGTGGCAGATACTCCACAAAAATTGTTCCTGTGCCAAACAGAAGTACTGAACTTCCAGCTTATAGAGGAGATTTTGCTATGGTTCATGCAGCCAGATTACAATATTCGCTATAGCTGATTTTGATCGCCAAAAATATCCGAAAGAATAGCAGGTGCGCCAAACAACATGCAACACCTAGTTGTATGCCCTTTTACAGTCAGAACTGGCTTATTACAAATGGCATCTATACGTTTCCATACGTTGTATGCTTAAAACCACTACAGTTTGTTTAATGAATTTGGGAGACGAAAATTTACAGTAGCGATTGTGAGAATTTAACGATAGCAGCGCCATGTTAGAAGAAATTGTAATACTAGAGGGTTCGACTGTGAATCAATTTATAGCATTTTCAGTTTAAATGAAACTTTTTTCAAATTAAATGAAACCTTTTTCAGGTTAAGAGAAACCCTTTTCATATTATTTGAAACCTTTTTCCGATGAAGCGAAACCTTTTTCAAATTAAATGAAATCTTTTTCGGATTAAATGAAACTTTATTCAAATTAAATGAAACTTTTTTCAGATTCAATCAAACTTTATTCAAACCAAATGAAACTTTTTTTCAAATTAAATGATACTTTATTCAAATTATGTATTAAACATTTTTAAATTGAGGTACAGGAAAACAACTTAACCTATTAAGAGCCGTTTGCACCATGTCTGCCTAACACTAAAGGCTCTGTTATGCATACTTGGCATTGCTTGAGAGTTGTCACATAAGGAATCTGTTAAATGAGCTTCGCGTGTAAGCTGTTACCCAACGCACAGCATTACTTGAGTAGAAGTCTGTTGGTTTTTGATTTCTTCGTAAAAACACGTACGTAACAGAGCCTTAACTCCCAGCTACACATCGTTATCGACGCCATACTTATATCAGGGAGTCTATAACGCCGATTATGATGTTTAACTGGGATAATATTAGTTGCGATCCCGTACGAGTCCGGAATAGTCAGAAATAGTCAGATTTTACTGGAAATCGATCCCGTACTCGGTTCTCTGACTATTGAGAGGACAAAAAAGAGAGTAAATACGGTTTTCTCTCTGTCAGAAGTTACTAGTTTTAGTCCGAGAATTTTTTGCTGGTAAATTGTGGTAAATGTGTCAAACGATCAGCTGTAGTGTGTTTGGCAACCAAATTGTAAACAAAAGAAAAGTGCACTCTGCTAATTCATGTTGAAAAGTATTTAGTTACTTGTTGAAGTGCATTCTAATGAATTTGAAAGTATTTTTGGTTATTTACATGTGTGAGCTGAGTGTGTTTACATACAAAATAAGGAACAATTTACAACCAAAATTTGGAGGTTATGTTGAAGTTGACAGAAGTTACCATTTTTTACTAGAAAGCGATCCCGTACTTTTCAATGTTACTCTCTCGCTCTGAGCGAATTTTTATTTTTTGACAGTTTTACTAGTCCAAGTCCGAAGAATACGGACCTTTATTACTGTTGCTATACGAATTCAAAGCTGTCAACTATTATTTTCTTAAGGAAGAGAGAGAAATAAAGTACAAATACTCTCCCTTCTCACTCACTCGCTTATGCGAAATGTAAAATTTGGCATTTGCATAACAATTGTCTAATTACTTTCTTTTAACTTAAACAAACTCTATGGATTAGAGCACCGTCTAATCACGGCAACATTCAACTTCGGTCCAAGAAGAATTTTGACATGTCCCATTTCTCTTTTCCTTTTCACATCATCCTTAACATGTACTCCCGAAAACAGAGATATTTGAAGTTTTATAAAATGGATAAATTATATGATTTTCCTAGTTACCAAAACCCCTCGAAAATCACAACAAACCAACCAACCTACCATAGCCTTATTTTAAGAATTGAAACTACCAATTTTGGTCCAATTGGCGAAACGGCAACACTGTTTTCAACATGCCTTGACCGTAAGGGAGAGCAACACATAACAGCTAATTCAAAGTAATCCAAAAAAGAAGTTTCATTTCATTTGAATAAAGTTTCATTTAATTTGAAAAAGGTTTCGCTTAACATGAAAAAGGTTTCATTATAACTTTGTTCACATAACGGTTGTTTGTAACAGGCAAAACGAATCGATATAGATATAGACAAATGTATGCATAAATGATCAGAATGAAAAGAGAAATCGATTAAGCGGTGACTGTCTGTCCGTCCGTCCGTCTGTCCGTCTGTGCACACGACAACTCGAGTAAAAATTGAGATATCTTAACGAAACTTGGTACGTGCACTTATTTCTGGCGTAGGACGGATGGTATTGAAAATGGGCAAAATCGGACAATAACCACGCCTACCTCCCATATAACGGTAATTTTCAGAAATACGAAAACTGCGATATTTTAGTAACTACTGAAGATTATTCACTCAAAATTGATATTAACAATAAGTTTTAGACGAGAAATAAGAATATTATAAATGTTTGGAAAATGGGCGTAGCCACCCCCACTTATGGTTATATGTGTAATCTTGGTAACCGCTGCACCAATATCTTCCAAACTTGGCACAGTTGTTGCCTTGATATAGCATGCGAAATGCCGGAAATTTTTTAAATCGGACAATAACCACGCCAACGTCCCATATAACGGCAACCTAGAGAAATACGAAATCTTCGATAAAGCAGTAAATATTAAGGCTTTTTTATTAAAATTTGGTGCTTGCAACCATTTTTTATCAAGAAATACTTGAAGAAACTTGAATACAAATACATATGAATATGTACTTAAAACTATTAGCTGTGGATCATTTACGGAAATTATCAAATTTTGTGATACACTCCACTTAAACTCGTTGTAAATTATGTCAAACAGCTGAAACTATCTGACTTCATTTTGACTATGAATACGCCCCATTATATTCTCAAGAATTTATAATGAAAGTATATTTTTCTTTTCATATTGCATCAATTTTAAATCTGAAAATATGCGCTTTGCAGTCGCAGAGCTATGCACGAGGCTAGTAAATTAGATTCGAAATGAATGCAGTTAGCTCCATACATTGTTCGTAAAAAGTTCACACTTCTTTGCCCAATGTTTCGCTATCTAACTTACCGCCCTATTCCCACAACACTGACAAAATTCATCATATGATTATTGTCACAATTACTGCGCCTAAAACATAATATAAACATTGTTTCGCCGTTGTCACTTACTCAGTAGGTCATACCAATAAAACTGACAATTGTCATACGACAGCTTAAAATAAATTTGCGGCATAGTATTAGGCGCAGTAGTACGGCCACTGAGTTTTGTCAGCCGTGTGGGAATAGGGCGGTTAGAATCATCAGGGTCGACTCTTTACTACAAAATAAAGGTGTTTTTCTTGCACATGGAAAAGTAATTCGACCAGCCTAAAACAAAAATCACATATAACAAAAAAAAATAAAATAAATTGGTCAAAAGCTTACAAAGAAAGTTCACAAACATTTTGAAGTGTCGGTGACTACACATTTCGAAACAAGTCGTCTTTTTACGTTTGTATTAAGTTATGTATTAAAAAGCGCAAGTAGATCGGCTAAATATATATTATAAATATTAAATGGGTTTTAATTTTTGTACAAAAGTTAAAAAAACAAGTAAGAAAGTCTAAGTTCGGGCGGAGCCGAACATTAAATACCCGGCGCAAGTATTAAATATATGTTTTCCACCTTTCCGAAAGCTACCGCTACATGATAAGCCGG
>NW_016157458.1:156634-157779 GCF_001687245.7 Rhagoletis zephyria
TTTTCATTCTGATCATTTATGTATACATTTGTCTATATCTATCTCGATTCGTTTTGCCTGTTACAAACAACCGTTATGTGAACAAAGTTATAATACCCTTGTGCACAAGTGCGCTCGGGTATAAAAATACATATAAATATTTTTTTTTTAAATATGTGCACAAAAAGTACATGTTCAATATATCCGGAGTGCTGTAATTCGAAAATAATTTATTTTTTTACTTAAAGTACCTGTGTTGTTTTACTACAAATATTAACCGGACAAAAAATTAAACTTATTGCCTTAAATGTGACGTTCCTAAAACTAAAATGATATTTCTAACCTTCTTTTTGAAAATAAAATTAATACATCAAAAGTTAATATTTAACTGAAAAAGCAATGAAACTTGTTTACTTGTCTTTGACACGCCGCGACGACGAACTAAAATAGATGCGCGAGCAACGGTGGGTTAAACATCAGGACTATAAAGCAGTTACTTTATTTTGATGAAATCATTGAGGATTTGACGAAATTACTTACAACAAAGAATAGTAATAGTATACTACTAAACTAAGTACTCTTGCGTCGAATTGCCAAAAGTCGTATTTTAAAGATGTTTAAGTTACCATGAGGACGTTAAAATTTCAATTTACCAACATTAATGATTTTGTAGACAAACGCACTGCTGATGAACATTGCTTTTGTTCGAATTGCCTGTATTCTTTGCCACAAGTGCCTGCGGTGTAAACACAAAATGCCGCACCAGTCTCGCCTCTCAGCACAAATATGCAGGACGTTTAGCAGTGAGGCAAATACATAGGTATGTACGTATGTATGTGGGAGCCTAGCACTCTGAAGTGTGAGTATCAAAGGAGTCGCATAAACAGCACACGGTGGGCAGGAAGAGAAGATAGGTTGCATAAAAATGTCGACAAAATCTGAAAGCTGGGTTGTATTTGTTGATATCTTAAGGTTAAGAATCCGCTTAAATTGAAATCCTAGCTGCTCCTGTTTTAAAGATATCCACATTTTATATACTTCTGATAGGATATATTTGCAAAAGAGGAAGGCGTACTTCTCGATAATTAGAGCATATTTATACGAAAAGAAATCTCATACAAATCTGTTCCCCTTTTTTAACTCACTAAAACGGATCAAATCAATGT
>NW_016157458.1:159055-162443 GCF_001687245.7 Rhagoletis zephyria
AATTCATTAAATTCTGGGATAGATTCAAAATAAATATGATTGATAAACCAACTTTTGTGAGTCGCCTGAAGAAAACTGTAATGACATTTTTATTCCAGCATATATAAAAACTTAACTAAATAATAAAATATTTAAATACTAAAATGTGTGACTATATTATATAGTAAGCCAACAAAAAAAATAAAAGGAAACAAAAAACAAATATAAAAAAATAAAGCAAAAAAAAAATATATAAAAATAAAACCAAAAAAAGAACAAAGAGGTGCAAAGTAAGTTGCCTCTACGTGGTGCGCCTTGGAAACGATTGAAACCGGCTAAAAACTTACATAAACTTGTATTTTCACATAATATATATACACACATTTACTCACACATACATTGTTGAATATTTAATGCACAAGGATGTTTTTCTCTTTCGCAAAAGTCGGTCCTATCATAACTATGTAAAATGTGGATATCTTTAAAACAGGAGCAGCTAGGATTTCAATTCAAAGGGATTCTTAACCTAAAAATATCAACAAATACAACCCTGCTTTCAGTTTTTGTCGACATTTTTATGCAACCTATCTTTGCTTCCTGCCCACCGTGAGCAATTAAGCAAAATTAATCATTATTGCGCGTGGTAGAAAGGCGACTAGTAGCAAAAGCGGCGTAGAACAGAACAGCTATAGCCGAAATTGTGGCGAAAAGCCACAGAAAATGGAGGACGCTATGGGGAAGGAAGAAAAGCAAACATAAGCGCTGCAGTGAATAGCATTATTAAGATGTTTGCCACGTTGTCAACAATTTTGGGGCTGAACGCTTCACCGCTTTAGCACTAATAGTTGGCTAGGTGAAGCATCCCCACGACGACGCACACAATAGCACGTAAACCGACACACACAAACGCGAAAACAATCATACTGGTGAATAGACTTCAGTACGCTACAAGGAAACCCGTAGTTGGCTGTTTACGCGGTGCTAATTTCAAATTATTATTTTTTCATTACCTGTTAAGGACCGCTGCCAGTTGCTGCACATGAAACCCTCAACGCTTGATTTTGCTTTAATTGTGGCTGCTGGTGATAGTACATAGTAAACGTTTTCCGTCAGTGTATACCTGTGGATAACCCGAAATCCACTTGAACATTATCCGCAAGATTCTTGGCACTAGTGCGGTAAGTAGAGGTGGAAAAATATCGATGGTTTGGGACTATCGATACTATCAGAACTACTTTAGTTATGAAAGGTGCTGTCAGAAAGCAATGAAAAGTTGCCATATCGATAGTGCCTTGCAACAATCACGCAACCCAAAGTTAAAAAAAACCCTTACTACCATTCAGTGTCTCATGCCTCGAATTCATGTCTAATCCTTACTAAAGTTAGTTGCGAGTAAGTAATAAGGATAACACTTTTTTGTTTTTTTTTTTTGAATTTGAGTTGTTCCCTTATTTCAGGGAACCATCGATATGAACATGGTATACAAAATTTGATTGTAGTGGTTCGGCAAGACTTATCCTTCCGTAAACCTGGTGAGCAGTATTATGTCTAACGCGAAAGCCGGGTGGGGTCCAAAAGACCCCAAAATGGAACCTAAATACGTTTTTCAGCCTATACATCTTTTGATTGTGTTTTTTTACAAGCTTTTATTTAGTTTGCTCTGTATGTACGTATGTTTGTTAGAGGCAAACTTGCAATCAATTTTAATCAACTTCCTGATGACCTAGAAACTTGAAACTTCACAGTTGGCTCAGAACCCGAAGACAATGCAATGCGAAGGAAGAATTAATCCGATACGTGGTGCAGGAGTAGATATATTTGCAAACACCGTATTTGTAATCCTTACTTACGTACTTATGGTCAGATTTCGTTCACATTTAGAAAGCTTGTTTTAAAAAATTTTTTTTTTTACTATTAACTTATTTTAAATAAATATATTAAGTAACTCTCTTATTCTTAAAAAAGAAAGAGACAAACTACCCCCTTTGTCCTTTTTTGTGGAGCTGGAAACATATTAAATATGTATAACACAATACATTCGACGATATTAAAGCCAACTAGCTTCTATATGATTGCGGACACATGCTTCTTTAAGTCAAGAGGATTTTTTGCTGTAATACGTCCTTTTATTTATCCAATAAATTTTCCATAAAGCTTCAAGAGAATATTGGAAGAGTCATCAGGATTATCACTTTCATTCGACATTAGTGTTTAAATAACAAGTGCCTTGAGTGTAAATTGACCGTAACCGCTGCTATATGAGCAAATATCGCGTGTTTTTTTAATGTCACTTCCTTCTCTCGCCAGAAACAAAAACGCAAAAGCATTCTTCTTGCATTTATGGCAATCAGTGGAGTTCCGGAAACAAGTACAATAAAAAAAGTCAAGTATTTGAATACTCTTAGTCTCAAAATGTTTTTTTTTATGCGAAAAAGTGTCTACCGACATAATTAATTTTTTTCATTTTCACTCGAAAAAATCATAATTGAAGGGGTTAGAATCATAAGGGTCTAAGTGACATTTTTTGAAAATATTAGTTATACTCATATTTGTATAGGGAAATATAGTGTTTATTTAGTGGCAAAGAGTAAATATTCTTTGAATTAGTTAATTAACCTGCATTCATTTAGGCAAGAATCATTTCAAATGTTCAAATTGTTTTTGTTTAATAATAGTATGCCACCAAATGAAAAAAAAATTACGTTGCGTAAAACCGGACTATGATTTGAGAAAATCATCCACGCAAATATTTAATTATTTTTAAATAATATGACTTTTAAGTTAAAGCCTGCGAGTAAACGCATTAGCTGACTATATATGGTGCTAACAGGCGAATACGTTGCACACACAACTACGGGTTTATGAGCCGAGTTGATATTTATACTATTTAGTATTTATTTTTTAAGATTTATTTAAATAAAATTTCGCGATTTAATCTTGTTCTTTATGCAAAACTTAACACAACGCATGGTGTAAGAGAAGTGTGCCACCATTTTTATCAAAAACAAGTAAGAAAGTCTAAGTTCGGGCAGAGCCGAACATTAAATACCCGGCGCACGTATTAAATATATGTTTTTCGCCTTAACGAAAGCTACGGCTACATGGTAAGCCGGGGCGTATCAATTTTGAGTAAATTAGAGTCCTTAAATTTCGATTTTGAAGTTTCAAGCAGTTCTGAAATTTACCGTTATATGAGAAGCGGCCGTTATTTTAGTCCGATTTCAATAATTTTCAACGGTTTGCTTATATGTGGCAAGCACAATAACCACACCGAGTTTGGTACAAATTGGTAGAACGGTTACTGAGATACATATATGTGATCATAAGTGGGCGGTGCCACGCCCATTTTCCAAAAATTTATCACAAACGTATTTCTTGGTAAAGAATTGTTGCAAGCATCAATTTTGAA
>NW_016157458.1:162731-190365 GCF_001687245.7 Rhagoletis zephyria
CTGATCATTTATGTATACATTTGTCTATATCTATCTCGATTCGTTTTGGCTGTTACAAACAACCGTTATGTGAACAAAATTAATATACCCTTGTGCACAAGTGCGCTCGGGTATAAAAAAAAAAAGGTTAACTACACGCGAAATTTACTCATACAATATATATTGAGTACAAAATATGAAGAAAATCTAGTATAGAATAGGACCCTCTATCATATAAAATGTTTAGATTATATGTCTCTAAAACCATCCCATAGCTAAAGAGCAAGCAGTACTTTATATATAACCAGATTTGTCACGTCGATGTCTTGAGTGTATTAAATTGCAAAAATTGGATGTATATTGAAACTATTACAAGCTAATTTTTACTGCGATTTCACAAATTAATATATCTAATTTGTCAAAAATTGTATGAGAACGAAGGTCGTTTTTAACTAACTTCATTCATACATAATTGTGATAGTTATAAAATTAAGAAAGCCAGTTTTAGAGTACATGCAATATGTATCCGTTATAAATTTTCAACTCTCTATGTCTAATTACTTCACCTTGTTTATTTGTAGATATTTTTTTAACTGAATATTTTTTAATACCATCGCATTGTCCGTGAAAATATTTAGTAAGACCAAGCTAATTAAATATCAATGAAAGACATACCAAACTTAGGGAATCAACAGTCAATAAGCTGGTTTTTTGTAAATATTTCTTAAAAAGCTGTATAAAATCATGGATTTCTTGATTTCAATTTGGTCGATATCATCGATATATCAACGGGTTGCACCAATACAATCGGTTAATATCGATAATCAGTAGTATCGATATATTTGCACCTCTGTCGGTTTGCCTACGAGAGGATTGGTAGCAACGACTTACAAGCAGCCTACAAGCATGCTACACTTTCAATGAATACCACTACACAGGACTGATTGCGAGTCGGCAACACTCAGCATATGAAATTAGTATCGAACGAGTAGAAAACCACTGAAGTACCACACTGATTGGTTCCTGGTAGTGTTAAATTCAAGCTGAGTTGGCGGCAGAGGAGATGAATTGAATTGATTCAAATTGAATAGAAGAAGGAGCAAATCGGGCAGGATAGCAGCAAAGGATGTTAAAATCGAAAATGAACGAAGGTAAACTGCAGTGACAGTATAAAAATAAACAACTTTAGGAGGTGTGTGTGTATAGGTAGAAAAAAAAAGCAGTAACAAAGGCGACAATGAAAAAAAAAATCTGTTTATATTCGTTGAGGTGGAAAACTTATTGTGCCAGAAATAGCCACAGTGACGTGCCAATGAAATATGGTTGTAATATGTTGTTGACTTACAGCTGCTTTATTGGTAGCCGACAACAACGAAAACAATAACAAGAAAATGTAATAAAAACAACATAACGGATACAGCGGTTGAAGCTGAAGAAAATAGAATGTAACCAAAATATAAAACGAATGTAGGGAAGAAGACATGCAACATTCAAAAATAAAATTTTGGATTGAAGCTAAGGGTTTAGGTGTGGCTCAGGGTACAGTGAAAAGCGAACCAGTAGCCGTTTTCGGTTAGCAAATTTCGACTTTGTCACACACTTACAAACAATACAGTTAAATATTTTGCCGGTGAAGTGAAAAATGAACGAAGGTGTGGATGCCTTAAAAAGTAGACAATCACTGTAATTTGAACCGTCGAATCGTGCGTCGATTTGCAACTCTGGTTAAAGCCTAAAAGCTGTATTGAAAAAAGCAATCCATAAGTTGACAGGCGCAGTGATTGACAACCGAAAACGATCACCTACCGAAGCAGCGCCAAAAGCGAAAAAACGGCAACAATGCCTGGAACGTAATATGAAAAATCAATCAGTGCAGCCCCAAATATAAACGGTAATATTTTATTTTGATTTCAATGGCGATTATTATAAATTATTTAGTCATTTATGTTTAGCGAAAGCTGCTTTGATTTCCGCCAGAAACGACCTGCATAAATTTTCCTGTCGCGCCGGATGTTTGTAGAAGTACCAGCCTTCTGTTCCGTATGTGTATGCATGTAAGTATATGTATATGCCTGTGTAATTGCAAAGCTTTAATAAACGCCAGCGTTTACATAAATAATGCGTCTGCGTTAGAAGCAGAACCTGCGCCCCCTCATGAAATTATTTATGGCTTTTATGTTTTTGCCTTTTTTGAAGCGGATATTTATTATGTTTTGCGTTTTTGAAGCATTTGGTAAGACATTTCTTACTTTATACGTTTTAAATTTTTTTCAAGATTAGCTGTTTATTTCTTTAAAAAAGAAAAAGAAAGTATGAGTATCTGTAATGTGAAAAACACAGAGAAAGGAGGTTAGGTGGAAGAAAATTACGCACGCTGAGAAAACCATTCGCTCAAGGCTCTGAACAGATCTCACTGTAGGGAATAAGAGTTTTGAAAAGTGTATACGACTGCAAATTGGTAACCGAGTGAAATTCAAAAAGGGATTGATGTGATATCAAAACGGGTCTTTAGTGGCCTGCAAAGCTGCAAGGAAAATCTCGCCAGGCTATGAAAAATCAAAAATGCAATACCTCTAAAAGAGGCCAAGGAAAAGTAAAGCCATGTTAATCGCCGAGAGCATGGGTTACTTGCAGCAGTTCTTCATTACCTTAGCGAGTGGCCAGCACTGGCATGAGTTACTAAGCAATTTTGTTCCTGCAAAATTTTACGGAGATATCTAATTGCTTTATAACTGGCGAAAAATCATTCAACGACTAAGTCTAAGTGGCTTGAAAATAGCAAAGGATCGTGACAGCAGATAACATCGTGCGACAGTCAATTTTACACGTACAAAAATGAATATATTTTTGAAATAGAGAGGAAAAATTCTAAACCTGCATTCTCAAGAATTCTCTCTAACATCAGGATTTTTTAAAGGACTTCGAAATTTCAAAAATATGAGTAATTAAATAAATAACTCATTATCAAAAAAAGGAAAACTTGGTAGAATTACAAGGTTTTTTTGGTGCAAAAGGGGGTTTTTCGTGTGTTCAGTTCTTTTTTTGATTTTGTCGCAAGGTGTAATAATATGTGTATCAAAATGGCGCCTTCAGTCCTAACTGAGTTCTGCTCCCATGCTCAGAAAATGCCACTACCGGTGGGTTACCAGCTTAGGTTAGGTCATCAAGCTACTTTCCACGAAAGCCAAAGGTTTGAGTAAAATTTTTTTTTCAGTACCCAGTTGGCCAACATTCTCAGGTAATTTTAAAGGCTACTCAAAGGTAGTGCACGGCGCACAATAGCCAACCAAAGACAACAAAGGCCAAAAATAGTTACAGCGGACTAGCGAATTCTGAAAAAGCAAGTGCGCTGATTTATAGCAAAATATCCAGCTAACCGAAATCAATAATAATAATAATAAAGTAAATGCAATGAAAAAATAAATAAATATGTTAGAAAAAATCTTCATTTTGTCGCAAGTAATTTAAATTAATTTTCTAATACGTACATAGTGCGGATATATAATAAGCCAATCTGATTGATAACCAGTTTTTTAATATATCTGTAGTCAAGCATTGCTTTAAATTTTCTATATATACATAAGTAAAATGCCAAATAAATACTGAAATTGCGCGTGTAATTTAAAAAGCTTTTCTTTTGCAGTTTGTATTGTATTTGTGAGTCAAGGAGAAATGTTCAGTAAAAAAAGGTGCCACAGTTTAGTTGAAAATCGGTTCTTTCTTCCTTCTAAAAAAATTCTCTCCGTGCACCCTTTAAAATGTAACACTGTAGATATTACTAGCCTTTCCTTTTATTTACAATTCTAAACTAGTAAAATACATACTTAAGTTTCACTTCTACAGTGCTGCCCAGCCGCTTTTATTTTTTAGCAGCGCTATTTTTGAATCTTGGAATGTTTGTGATTCATTGAATTTTAACGCAACATATGTATACTAGAAGTTAAGGAAAACTTAAACGTGTTAATTTTTATTCTACTACTTTGTATCTTATCAGAAAGAAAATGCAACTCCATAAAATTATTTCTCCGATCGGCGGTTCATTCTAGAGGTTTTCATGCTCAAAGTTTCCTACTTATTTTTATGGGCCATATTAATATGGAAAATTGCGCAACACTCAAGTATTTTCAGCGCATTAACCAAACAATTTTTATATTGAGTATTTATTTTATAAAAGTCGTCCTATCGAGGTCTCACTGTATGTTCTATATTATGCCCGCAATATCAAATACCCGTCAAAAAATATGGCACCTTCGGTTTATTTAAATTTGCGCGTTAAATGCGCGTTTCAAAACTCCTTGAGAGAGTTAACTCAGTTACAATAGTAATTTATGAATGAGGNTTAATTTTTATTCTACTACTTTGTATCTTATCAGAAAGAAAATGCAACTCGTTCATTCATTTCTACTATTATGGTGAAAATACCTCTGTACTTTCATTTGATGAAATAAAGGATTCAAAAGGATTTCAACACCATTTAGTTTATAATTATTTTCATTCAAGTTTAATGTGATTTTATTTCTCATTGCCCAGCATTTTTTTAAATTACACTTAATCAGCTTAACCGGCAAGCTGTGTTGTACCCGACCAGCGGGCATCTATGTAAATACACTTACACACATAAATTTATATCTATTCACGTTTAAATTGCAGAACTCTGCATAAAAGCATTTTTGTGGCTGCTTTTATTTAAAAAAAAATTGTTTCTTCATGCGCTTAAACATATTTTATAAATAAGATTAAAGGCAAACTCTGTATGCGCATGTGTGTGAGGGAGTGTGCATTTGTGAACGCCAGCGTCCTACTTACCGCACATAAAAGTGTGCTCCACACACCCAAACATACACATACACAAGAGTCCATGAACCATAAAGCATTAGTGTTGGAAATATATTTTGGGTGTGCTTGCAAGAAATAACTTAATTCGATTACAGACGTTGAAGATGGCAAGAGAGAGTGTTGGAGTAGGAGGATGAAAAATTTACTACAACACCAGTTAGAAATGGAGAACGGAAGAAGAAAAAGCAATCATGCAGCAGAGTTGGTTTTTGAAAAATCTATAATTATTTCATGATTTTTCGGAGTGGGAGACATCAAACAAAATAAAAGAGTGTAAAAGTGGTTTATTGTGGAGGACGGTCTGGGCGCATTGTGCTAGTATGACATAATTTTTAACGTGATCTGCCATTAACAGAGAACAACACTTGAAATTGTGTTCTAAATACAGTTTATTTATACTTAGGTGGTGAATTGATGGAAAAAAAACTATTAGAGGTAGCTGTGGAACTTAAAAAATATAAAATTCAAGCGCTTATGTACGTAACTACATTAATCTGCGTTGAGTGCTAATTTATGTTAGTTTGCATGGAGTGGCTGATTTGAATTTATGTCTGGAAAGTTATTTTTAATGTATAACGATTTGTTATATAAAAGAAAAAAAGTCTAGCCAACATTGACTTTTTTGAAAAGTGATCAGCTACTGGATATGAGGTACGTATTTAGTTACATTAGACCGTACCAAAAAAAAGGACATGCACCCCTGAGTCTCAAATCATTTTTGCAGGTGATAAAACCTTCCACTTAGACTTAAATTAAAGCTAGAACTATCGACGAATGTCCCCTGAAAATACAATCCCTGCATCTTGACCCAAAGGTCACTTATAGTCATTTATTTAACCGCAAAAACTTATTTTAACAAAATTTTTGTAATTTTTCAATAAATGACTATAAGTGACCATCAGATTAAGGTACATATGGTACGGAACAGTTCTAGCTTTAATTTAAATCCAAGTGGGAGGTCTTATACCGATTTCCTTCTTTGCTAGAGATTCTCAAATATTGCAAAAAATGCGATTTTTTAACACTTTGACCTCGTTTTTCTCATAATCTGGACCTGTCGGAAACTTTACACTCACCGATTCGTAATTATCACAAAAAAGTCGATCAAAAACGGCTTTGCTATTTGCCGCATTAAAATCAGTGTTGCCCTGTGTAAGCTTTTCACACAACACAATGAGCACTGTTACTATTTTATCGCGCTACTCAATCGTGAATTACAAGAGAAGGTGGACGAATGTGGTTACTTTGCTGTGCAGAATAGCCCGATTTCCCGCGAACAAAACTTTTTCCATAATCAAATAAAAAAATATTCTTATATCTGTATATACTTTATACAGCTCTTAATTAATTAATTTTAAGATATATTTACTTGTATGAAAAATTTAAATATAATGATCTTGATTATTTAAGATACCATCAGAAAGGCTTTCTATCTCGCAAAAAATAATTAAGTGCCTTTAACCACTATTTTAAAATCGAGTTCCCGAAGCACAATTTTCGGGCCGATGAGAAAAGCAGCGCACACTTTAGGAAGAATAGCAAGTTCAAACTGTACCAGTGAAAAATATACAAAAAAGGGTCGCTTATAAATACTTTTCATCCACTACGGAATGAGCCTTCCTCTGGAATGTTGGCCAGCTTTTACGTCATTTATCCTACTATGGATCGTGGGGTATCTTTTGTAACTTTTCGCCATATCTTCGGCATTTCCAGTCGCATCTTAATGTATTGATATTTTGGTCTCGAAGAAATACTTTTTTCTCTAAAAAAAGAATTATCGAAATCGGTTAATGTGGTCCAAAGATATGCGGTAACATACTTAACCTCCTCTTTTTTTTGAAGTCAGTTGAAAAGAGAAAAATTATTGAGGTAAATTATTATAAATTTTAACATTTTTAATAAAATTTACATTAAAAAATTTCGATGTGTAATTTAGTGCATATTTAGGGGATTTAAAGTCTTAAATTGTGCAATGTAAAGTAACGGTTAGAAGCGTTTTTTAAGATTTGCTACTAGTTTAAAAACATTTTGGTTAAGTTACAAAACGGCTAAAAAGGTATTGGCAGTTATTTTACGTTTAAAAATTTTAAGACTATAACACATTACAACGCTTAACTCGTCTTGTGAATCCCCATATGTCTTTGGCCATTTAATTATATCGTTGTTTATTTGTACAAAATTAAAATAAATTTTGCTGTACACTATTCGAGTTGGTGTGAAGCAAAATTGATTATATTGTTAGTATGCAAATGAGAACTACAATTGTCCACTTATTGAGCATTAGCCTTCTCTGTTTCAAAAACAAAAGAAATTTTGCTTGTTCAAATTTCGATTCTAAGAAGAAAATGTTTTTAAACAAACAAAACATTAATAATAAAATTTAAAGGATTTTAGATATTGTGTATGGTAGCATGAAATATCAACATCTGCTTAATTGTAAGGTTGTGAGCAGGGATGGGCGAAATCAAGAAAATGAATAATTGAATAGAAAAAAAATAAGAATAAATTTTCATTCATCATTTCAAAAATTTTGAATGACGAATAAATTTTTATTCTTTATTCAAGCACTTTAGAATAATGAATAAATTTTTATTCTTTATTCAAACATTTTCGAATGATGAATAAATTTTTATTCTTTATTCAAACACTTTCGAATGATGAATAAATTTTTATTCTTCATTCAAGCACTTTCGAATAATGAATAAATTTTTATTCTTCATTCAAGTAATTTCGAATGAAGAATAATTTTTTATTCATGATTCAAGTAATACTGAATAACGCATAATTTTTCATTTATTCTTTCTTTCTTGATCACAGTACCAGGTAGACGATTAGAAAATATAATATTAAAATCTACATGTGTATGCATATAAGCATGAATTTGTTTAATTATCTGTATATGTACATATATAATACGTGAAGGGATTTTTTGTCCAGGTCACCAGATCTGCACTGTTCATTCGATTTTAAAAAATGAGGTGTCAAATGAAAGGGCTCGCGCTGTAGAAGTGCTATAAGATTTTACTTTTTCGAAAAGAGTTGCCACCGTTTAAAAAATTGATTTAAAAGTTTTAAACATAAATAAATTAATTAGTACAATATGGGTATCAAGCTAAATGGTTTTGAAAAGGTTTTTATATTTTTATTACATACAAGGGGGTTGCCACCTATTCATAAAAAAAATTAAATTCAATTTCAATTATGGAAATTAGATAAGTGAAATATGCATCACAGTATAGGTGTCGGGCGAGAGAGGTTTTAGTTTGGAAATATTTTAATGAGGGTTGTCACCTAATTTAACAATCGAAAGTAATTAAATTATGCAGAAGTTACTAAGGTATGTGAAATAATAAAACATGGGTGTCAAGCAAAAGTGAGTTCAGAGCTTTACTTTTAGCATCCAGACTATTTTTGTGGTTTTTAAAAAGGGTTGCCACCTGTTTTAAATATTAAATTCGAATTATATTAAATTTATTAAGATGGGTATCAGTCAAAATAATTTTGAAAAATGTTTATTTCCAATCTTCATGCAGGAGGGTTGCCACCTGTTCAAAACACCAGGTTTGAGATGAATTAAAGCAAGAGGTCTAAGAACGTTTTAGTTTAAAAATATTTTCAAGAGGGTTGCCACCTAATTGAAGTGGAATTTAATTCAACTATACACAGGGTGTATGAAAGAACAATATATGGGTGATAAACTAAAGAACGTTAATAAATCTTTAGAATATTTTTGAGACGTTTGAAGAGGATTGCCATCTGTTTGAAAATGTTCAGATTAATAATAAATGTATATAATCCTGTTTTTTGTTCATCTGAAAGAATTTTAAAAATTCTATAAAAATATATTATGTTTGAAATGCAACTAGTGATGGGCGAAATAGCTATTTTTCTGTATCAGAGAAAATATTGATTGCGACTTTTAAATCACAGCGATTTTTTATTGCTATTGTAATCGCTAGTTCTTTTAATAACACAGAAATATATAGTAGTTCTAATAAATGCTGACAAATCAGTGCTGGTAAATAGTACATGGTACATGTAGGGATAATTTCCTACCCGTATGGATTTCAGTCGAATAAATGAGTGTAGGGAAAAGAGGGAAAAGGTTCATTTATTCTTAATAAATTTCTATATTTCACTTCGTTTTTTATTAATATTTGCAGCCATCTTTATCCGTTGAGACAAATTTTGAAATAAAAATATGAAATGCAAATAACGCGACCAAGCAAATTAAACTGCGTAATTGAAAATGTCCATTTAAAACAACCGTGGAACGAATAATCAAAAATTGTAAAATAACCATTTCTGCCATGATACAGAAAAATCTCCATTCGCAACTTCTTTTGACTAGATATTGCCGGATGGGATTTTCATACACAGCGAAATATCATGCGAGTAGAAAAATCACCAATCACTGATGCTAAAAGTAAAGCTCTGAACTCACTTTTGCTTGACACCCATGTTTTATTATTTCACATACCTTAGTAACTTCTGCATAATTTAATTACTTTCGATTGTTAAATTAGGTGACAACCCTCATTAAAATATTTCCAAACTAAAACCTCTCTCGCCCGACACCTATACT
Organism: Rhagoletis zephyria; assembly: GCF_001687245.7. Classification (NCBI taxonomy): domain Eukaryota; kingdom Metazoa; phylum Arthropoda; class Insecta; order Diptera; family Tephritidae; genus Rhagoletis; species Rhagoletis zephyria. The sequence continues at coordinate 172,132 of NW_016157458.1, forward strand.
GTGATGCATATTTCACTTATCTAATTTCCATAATTGAAATTGAATTTAATTTTTTTTTAGAATAGGTGGCAACCCCCTTGTATGTAATAAAAATATAAAAACCTTTTCAAAACCATTTAGCTTGATACCCATATTGTACTAATTAATTTATTTATGTTTAAAACTTTTAAATCAATTTTTTAAACGGGGCAACTCTTTTCGAAAAAGTAAAATCTTATAGCACTTCTACAGCGCGAGCCCTTTCATTCGACACCTCATTTTTTAAAATCGGATGAACAGTGCAGATCTGGTGACCTGGACAAAAAATCCCTTCACGTATTATATATGTACATATACAGATAATTAAACAAATTCATGCTTATATGCATACACATGTAGATTTTAATATTATATTTTCTAATCGTCTACCTGGTACTGTGATCAAGAAAGAAAGAATAAATGAAAAATTATGCGTTATTCAGTATTACTTTAATCATGAATAAAAAATTATTCTTCATTCGAAATTACTTGAATGAAGAATAAAAATTTATTCATTATTCGAAATTACTTGAATGAAGAATAAAAATTTATTCATTATTCGAAAGTGCTTGAATGAAGAATAAAAATTTATTCATCATTCGAAAGTGTTTGAATAAAGAATAAAAATTTATTCATCATTCGAAAATGTTTGAATAAAGAATAAAAATTTATTCATTATTCTAAAGTGCTTGAATAAAGAATAAAAATTCATTCGTCATTCAAAATTATAAAAATTATGAATAAAATTTTATTTTTTATTTGAATAAAAATTCATTCAAAAACGCCCATCCCTGGTTGTGAGTAGGGCGACGAGAAAGTGAGAATGGAACTACCTCCTTTTTTGTATAATGATTTCTAGTGTTAAGCAAATGATCCAAACGAAAATCAGTGACACTTCAATTAAGATGAATTACTTATTTGATATATGTACTTGCATTTGATTTGGTAAGAGAACGGAAAAATTGAAAGTTGAAAAGTATTGAGTTCTATATAATTCAATTAACTTTTGAAAAAGTTTATGCAATTCATCTTCCTTTCGGCACGCAACCCACTCGAAACTTTTCTACAATAACCATTTTACGTGCTAATGTAGTTAAGTGCCGATATAAGTAAACAATAACTAATCAGTTTCGAGTGGATTTTCCTTTGCAAATTACCCAACACTTAGACATGTAAGACCCGCACAACTGAAGTTCACACTTAATAACCACATAGAGCTGTGAGCAAGTTAACCCTTATCAATTAAAACGACACCCCAGCTTACGGAAAAATGGTTGGTATATAAGTAAAAAAATAAAGAAAAAAATAGTGTACACGAGCGGATGTAAAGCAAAAAACTGTAGCACAAATCCTTGGTTGGTACTTAAAGTTCAACGAATTTACAGTATGTTGCTTTTTTCAATTAGAACCTAGTGATGTACTTACACCCTTTTTATACTTTCCTCCTCGCTCATTTTCATTGTAATATTAAGCTTTCTTTCACATTTGCAATATAAATGGCAACCGCCGAGGGAATGGTTTTATTGTTATTTGGTTCGTCGTAATGAAAAGGTATCAATTTAAGTTATACGCTGGTGAGTACTTTATTTTTAGGATTACACATTTATATGTGTACGACACGGTTTGGGCGAAATTGTAAATAAATAAGCATTAAAAATATATTTAATACATGCATATTTATATGGTTTTGTATAATCGAGTATCTACGTACATACATACATACAGGGTCGGATTGAAATGTAAGGGGGCTCAAAGGGAGAAAGAAATGTGGGGGCTCTACATATATTAGCTCTAGATTAATCTTTCCTTCAATTACCGACATCTCGGTAGGCCTCGCCATGCAAATATAACAACTGTATTTGATTCAGTGTGGGTGATAGTGAGGAATATCTTTCTATCAACCAGAAGGAACAAAATAGTTTGGTGTATCGTGAAAGATTTTTCGTAACATAAAGATTTTGGATTTAAGATTCCATTCTCGAAATTTAATTTTTGATGGTTTCCGTAATTTCCTAAATAAATTCGACCTGCACGGGTCGAGAAAGATTTGCCGAAAAGTTGCTTTTGTTATTCTAGAGAATAACTGAATCATCACTTTGGTCGCGAAGACGCAGTGCACTAAAACTATCAAAACATACGCGCATCTGCAATGTCTTCTTTGTGAAATGCTTGCTTGTGCATGCCCTGAGCAGAGCAGCCATCACGTGTTTCATTCATACTTGACTGTTCTGTATCACTTTTGGCTCTAAAAATTCTTTTTTTTTATTTAGTTAAGCTTCGTCAATTTTGCAGACTCACATAAGCGCAACTCTCAGTGTTCTTTTCCCTTAACATAACACACTTTCTAGCCACAGATATCACACCATGCCACGGAAATATATCGCATCCAATATATCTTCAGGCTCTTCTTATTAACACATACTGGTGCTTTAATAAAGATGCATTTTACAACAAAGCCAACGCTTGTTCGGTAGAAAACTGCAGCGACGTTTTTTCTTCCATTGTAGTTTTCTGGCAGCCTCAGTAATGAATTCTACTGAATAAACTTCGCGCATAAACTTTTAACTTTTTTATACTTAGCATTCCTCGAACGACTTCTCTGGATGCACAAGTTCAATTTTTGACCGCTTCGAAGTTGTTGGATCTGTCACATCCTCAATCTTCTGAAAAGAAAAACTGTTACAAAGCCATTTTTTCAACTTAAGTAGAAATAGGCGGCACAGTTCGTCAGATATTCGTTATAAAAGGTTTGGTTCTAGATCCTAAAAAATGTCCACGCTCCGTACGGACCTTATCAGTGTGGCTTCAGATCTGGAAAATGCACCACTAACCACATCTTCACAGGGGACAAAACAAAACAACAACGAAACCTGTGGAGAAGACGACACCGAGCCCTCATTCGAGGACGACGGAAGCCATAACCCATCGTCCGACTATGCTGAGGTAGGAAATTTCAAAGCTGGAAAATAACAAGTCAGTGGAGTTGACTGCCAGCCAGCTTTGATAATCAAGTACGGCAGCGCAGGGTTTTTAAGGAATGCAGCAACTGCTATGCCCTACTCAATTAACAATTAAGGCGACTCGCCATTTATGCGGAATACTCTTATAGCCGCGAATCTAATATGGCCATGCAACATAACGTTGAAGAATGCATAAGTACAGTCAAAACCTCGACGTCCTCCTCTACTATGGAAATACCAGGCAGAAAAAGATTTGGCTTCACTTGGTCATTTCCAATTGAAGTCAGTTAGCACAGTAGACATACGGCTGGCGTAATTTAATGGGGCGTCTTCCAAAATCGCTTGAACGGTTAAAACGTCAAAAAGAAGAAGATTTAGGTAATATAAATAGCTTAAGACGCATTTAAATATAAGCGTGTGAAATTTGTATTATTATATGTTAAATACTATAGTGGAATTCGCGCTTCTGTGTATTCGTGGTATCTTGCGTAAGCGTAACTGGACGAGCGTGTGATTTTTGTTGAATGTGTATTTATTGTACCGCTAGCAACAACAAACCACACGCTCATTCAAGTACAATTACACCAAATACAAAGAATACACAGAAGAGCGAATTCCACTTATTTACATATGGATGTATAATCGTATTGAATTGAAATTCGATTAGCTATGCAGCTTCTACGCGCAAATAGCTAAAAGGCACTTTCATCACTTCCTTATTGCAGCAGATGCCATGTTAACTGATTCAATTCCATTATGATTCATAAAAAAGTTCTTAATGTGTGGCTGTGTGAAAAAAGAGACCGCTATAGCACATCCAATCATTCATGTATGTATGTATGGATGTATAATCACGATCCAGAAAATAAAGGTCGCGCCATTCGCGGACCGCTAACCCTCTCATCGTCGATTTGACAGCATCCACCCAATCGCTGACGTCATAAAATACTTTTGTTTACATTCACTGTTGCCAACTTGATGCTTTTCGCACCAAATTTAGTGGGTATTCAAAACGCGAACATTTTTGAGTTTGGTGCTGGGTGCGTTTTTGGTGCTTTTGTTATTAGTTTGAAGACACCAAATTATAAAATCTTAAAAAAATGGAAGCAAAATTTATAGCAATCATAAGCGTGGTAAGCAACTTCACAAAAATTTAAATAAAATCATGGCACAATCATAAGCGACAACAAAATATGTGGCAGCACCTTCAATCAAGCTAGAAGAAATCGACCGTCGTGCAAGAAACATTGATTTTTATTAATTTGAATCGGCATCCTTACAATATAATTATGTATGCATATAAAGTCCATAAAATACACCAATAAATATTTGGTGCTTTTTCAAATTCAAACCTTGGCAATACTGCCTTTTGTTCGATGCTCCCTCTTTTTCTTGTCGAGTTCGTCTTGCTCTCTCATTCTGGTATTTATTGACGTCACGGCCAGTTACTCTCAGCGCGATTGGCGCAATCTTGTATTCTATCATTCTTGATGTATATGCACATATGAGGTTACCTGAAAAGCAATAAATGCCTGAAGGTATGTACATAATAACAATTCTGCTACTGGGAGTGAAATCAAAACTGCTACTTTCAGAATCTCACGCTTCATGCGAGCACATGACGCTGGCTGCAGCTATGCATATGTAATACTGCGAAGTTTAACAGCTAGTTGTTAAATCCTGGTTTTTTGTTTATTAAATTTCCTCTTTTGTTTGTAGTGTTGGTGCAAAAGCTAGTGAGTGAGCGTACCCTGCAAACCAATTTTCGGAGTATTCTGAATTGCAGAGAAATTTTAAGGAATTTGTAAAGATCTCATCCGATTTTTTGCCGAATTTTTTAAAATGAAATAAACTGTGCACACTTCGATTCTTTTAAGAAATTTCGTAAGAAAATCAGTAAAGAAATTAAAATAATGGGCCGTATGAATAAAAATAAGTAATTGCTTTTTCTTAAAATTTCAGACCTTTTACTCAATTTATTCAAATAAAATTTCTTAGAATTTCTTGCAGTTTTTCAGAACTTTCTTAATTTTTCGTACAGAAATTTCTTTACGAGTGCGTGTCAACCACTTCATATAATTTTCTTTGAAGATTCGTAAAAAAATCGTTGCAGGAATGAGATACTCCTAAAGATTTCGTTAAGATTTCGGGAGCTTTGGTTTGCAGGGTAAATACAAAAAAAAAAAAAATGCGCTGATAGGAGTTTAAGCACACATATGTATGCAACGATGTAGACGACGGTACATTAAAAAGTTCGACCAGCAACAGATTTTTAAAGTTGTTTGTGGTTGCTTTTGTAGTTTTTAGTAAATAATTTACAGCTTTTGCGATAGTAATAAAATTTGAATTTGTAGCCAATTTTATGAGCTTACCATAAAAGTGTTGTATATGGCTCGATATGTACACACATGCATTTCTATTGACACCCACGTGCATTTTTATGTTCGTATATAAACATACTGTGTATGTATGTACATGTGCTTGTGCTAAGTACCGTGGTAAGTAAAGTGCACATAAAACGCTTTACGCTAATATGAATGTCACAAAGAGCTGAGCTGTCACTTCCACACAGCTTGCGTAAAGAAATTGGAATTATTTGTTGCTGAAGGCAATTTGTGGGAGAGTGCATTCGAGTTGAAATACATACTTACATGCATACTACTTTGTATTTTTACTTATTTTCAGTAGAAATACATAGGTATGTACGTAATTCTTCTTTATAGCTGTGGTTCGCTACTCGCTGAATTGTACATAAGTGTGTAAATATACGCGTTTGGGAAAAAAGTGGCAATCCTATTTAAAAAAGCCCTATTGCACACTTAATTGACAAGCACTTTCATTTGATATCTAATGTTTTTAATACAACGAACGGATTTTATAATTTTTTAGACAGCCGGCAACACTATTAAAAAAAAAATCTTACTGAACATCTGGAGGCCAAGTTCTTTCATTTGACAACTCACTTTTTAGTCCAACGAACAGCCCACACCTTATAATTTTTCGTATAGACGGTAACCCTAAATAGGTGCCAACCCCACTAATAATAATAATAAATTATTGAACGTCTTGATGGCAAGCCTTTTCATTTTACATCTCACTTTTTGTATTTCAAAGAACAGATCTTATAATTTTTTAGAGGGTGGCAACTGCATAGAAATTCTATGTGCTAAATATAATACTCTTATCGATACTGATTATATTAAGCAAAAACTCGTCCAAATCTGTGTAGTAATTTTGGCGATTAATAATAATAATAGATTGGCGCTTACTTATATATATGTTCGTATTGGGTTGAACGTAGGCCCTGTTAGCGTGCGCTAATAACCACTACAAAACAACGGCGGCACATTAGAGATTGGCGTGGTCAAAAAATGTCGTGTTTGCTTTATGGTGGTGCAGATCTGATACCTTCGCTTACTAAGATTGAATATAGAAATTTTCTTAACAGATGGCAACCCTACTCGAAAAAATAAAACATTTGTGCTTAGCCTCTAGAATCCCTCTTATTTGGCAACTGCGCGGATCTTATAATTTCTTAGACAGGTTGCAACCCTAAAGAAATTCTAAATACCAAAGGTCACGCTCCTGTCTTTACAGAAAATATTAGAGATCTGAGTTAAAGAAAAGCTCTTGCTACAAAGAGACTTAAACAGCATGTATAACTGGGGTAATGACAATCGTATGCCTCTAAAGCTTTTCGCGGATTGACCAAAAATTTATTTGTGAAACTTCAGTTTCTTAATCTAAATCGCACTTATAAACTTTATTTAACAGGTCACTTATGATGTAACTCATCAAAAACTTCACCATGAAACTTTTGCACAGCAAATGATGAGAGAAAAATTATTCATTCTGGTTTGTTTGCTACTAAGCGCTCTGGAGAGCATTCTTATTTTGAAGCGATGGCGTGCTATACCGATAAAAGTAAAGGGCGCTTCGCTGTATTCCAATCTGAAGTGCAAACTAATGAGATCGCAAGAAGATAAATTTAAAATTTCAGCGTGGCAGGATTTTCATAAAAACGTGCCAAGTGGGAAGTACGGCATGGCGTATGCGCAACATTTCCTTTTGCGTCCGGTGTATGCTGAACGGAGGTATATGTACATATCACCACCCTTATGCCAGAAGCATGAATGTGCAAATTTATCAGTTTTGAGTTATTGCGTTAACTTGATTATACCAAAACCCAGACTACCATGCGCACACGGAAAAAACTTTCAAACTTGATTTCCCAAAATTTGAATTTTTACACGTTCGTACTTCTGGCATATGTGCGACGATACATATGTATTTCCAAAATATTTTGTATGCTTTAAAGGCGGCGAGAATTGTGGAAAAGAGCGTGGTTCTAACTTTTTTGATAATGTATATTTGTCTTTTATTATACAAATAGTTCTCTGCTTAAAATTTGTTTGTTTAAGTTTTTAGGTCTTTAAACTGCATCCGTTTGACATGGGTGCGAAAATTCAAATGGTAATCATTCCATTTTGCTCTTTTTCACCGGATATTATCTATACTTAAAAAGCCACCAAAATACGAAAACCTGATCTGGTATTCCTTAATTTTGTAAAAGTCGAAAGTAAAAGTATGAAGGAATGAGTGATGAGAAATTTTGACTTAAATATTTTTCAGTTAACAACAACAAATTACATTTTTCAGCATTGAAGTTTTAGTATATTTTTTATGAAATTCGATTTAAATAATGAAAACTTCGAGTAAAGCTCTACCCAGAATTGCAGCGGTCGACGGTTAACCGCTGTCAAAATTAAAACTCACAAAGACAAATGGAATGACTCAAAATTGCGGTGGCAACGTTTTACCGCCGACGTTTTCTGATTGATTTACATTTATTTCTATGTTTACCGCCCAGCGGGGACGGCACAATGTTGATTGAGTGTTGATTGTAGTAATTTTTATTATTTTCGCAAATTCGTTAATATTTTCATCTGCCTTCATTTCCATCAAATCTACATACACGCACGTACCGAAAAAAAAATTTAATTATAATGATAATTTTCAAATCAAAATGACAACTGACGGAAGCTGTCGTGCGTCGAAATTGTGTTTACTCTGACGGATTTCACTGCGGCAACTATACAGCTGTTCACTTACCGCCGACCGCTTTGTTGTCGTCTGCAGTAATTCTGGGTAGAGCTTTAGGTCTTGCTTTATTGGAGTTTTGCTTTTTTTGCTGTCTAAGTTAAAAAGTTTAATAAAGAAACCGTTTTTAACTTTTGAATATATTTTGTATACGTTTCTCAATTTTCAGAATACAAACGTTTGATATAGGCGTGGAAATTAGTCCCAAACATATGCAGCTTTCTTCTTTTTTTGGTAGGGTTTTCCATTTAAAATTCAATAAGGAAAATCCCACTTGTTACCCTTGCATCTGCAGAATTTCTTATAGGGAGATATACTTTACAGCATCACAACCGTATGTTAACATACATATTTTAAAATTTTCAAGTTTCATTTTTGTTAATTTTTTAATGTAAATAAATAATAAAATGTTTTGGTTACTTTCTTTTTATTGGGTGGTCCCATACTAACTTTATTTAGTTCTCATCATTGTGTCATGAAGAAATTAAAACCCGAAATAAAATTTATCCACGCGAAAGGATTCCATATTCTATGCGAAACTCCTAATATATGAGAGTGAAAATATTATAGTAAAATCCAGACCTAATTGGTCTGGCGTTTTTTTTACACGCATACGCATCTACGCTTAAAATTTGTATGGAGCTGTAAACGACAAACTTTAAGGGCTGTATGCAGTTTTCAAGAAAAATCACAGCAAATATTTTTCATTAATTCTGTTGCTTGAAAAAGTACTTTGCCGTAGCTGTAAATTTTCTTGGAGAAATAACTATGTATACTAGCATTTTGTTTTTGCCTAAGTTATATAGAAGTGTGCGAGATTGTATCTAAGATCTACTGAAGTTCAAGAGAAATTAAATATGTAATTTTGTCATGCTCTAAAATATATATATTTTTTTAATAGATGCATGTGCATATGTACGCATTTATATGCCAGCACAGGCATTATAAACAATGATATACTTTTTTCAGTGTAACCACATTTTAGATGCCCAGCAGTGAAATTCTGACAGTGAGGTCTAGATGCGTTTATTATGAAAAAGTAATAGAGGCTTGGTGTAGTCAGACTAATATCGGCGGCAGACCGCGAAATATAAAAATGTAGTTATTACTTTTTTTCTTTTGTTGGTTTTTACCATATATGTAAGTATTGTATAGTATTGGCAGTAAGAGCTAGTACCGTCCGAAAACATTACTGTACAGATATATCAATAAACACGTACGAAAGAAAAGGAACACATACGTTTATAAATAAACATGTATGCAATACATATAAAAAAACGGCGCTCAAGTACAAAATACATTGACAAAAACGGTACTAGACTGTCTCGCTTTGATTTCGGAATGCTTACACATTGAGAAGTTAGCTTACTGCCAATATAGAAGTATTACATATATGGTTTTTACTAACATTTCTTAACTAAACTTGAACTCAACCCAGGGAGGTCACAACCTGTGTAAAAACAACAAGGAAATATTAAAAACATAATCTAAATGTAGTAAAATTGATTATGTATAATTTTTAATTAAAAAGAAAAATATAAAAGTTTTAAGGGTGAGTTGCAAACAAGTATTTTGTCGTCGATAATTTTCCGGAGTTAAAAGAAAAAAACTGTTTTGATAAAACAGGTATGTACTATATACATACATACATACATATGTAAGTTTCTTTGGAGTAAATATGAAATTGATGCATCAAAAAACCTCCGAGAATTTTGTTACAAGCACTGAGCTCCGGGATTCGATCGGAGTCCCCTGAATTTGAGGGTGAAAATCCAATCTGGCAGCCCTAACTTTTTTCATCGTACCGTCTGCGGTATTCGCCGTCGCTAACGCATAAAGACCCGTAAATCTTCCGCAAAATCTTTCTATCGAATACTTCAAGAGCCGCCTTATCAGATGTTGTCATTGTCCATGCTTCTACGCCATATACGAACACGAGCATGATGAGTGACTTATAGAGTGTGGTTTTTGTACGCCGAGATAGGACTTTACTCCTTAATTGCCTACTCAGTGCATAGTTGCACTTCTTGGAAAGAGTTTTTCTGCATTGGATGTTGAAGCTGACTTTATTATCAGTGTTTGGGCTGGTTCTCAAATAAAAGAAGTTCTCTACTTTCTCGAAAGTAAAACTATCAACAATGACGTATGTAGGTGCCTAGGCGCGAATGTGCTAACTGTTTGTTTGATGACAGGAGATACTTTGTTCACCACCATACTTATTTGCTTTGCTTGTTAATCCAATTTGGAAAAGGTAGAAGAAAAATCGGGGTTCTTATCACCGATGATATCCATTTCATCGGCATACAGGGTATATTTTGCTTATCATAAATAAAGGTTCACACAGAGGATCATCAATATCACTTTACTTAGTCTCCCAATCAAGAGACAAAATCGCAACAATAGGTCAAAGTCAAAATGGCTTTTATTCATGAAAATTATGAAACCATCGAGGTACAAGAAGGCATCACTCTCTTTTTTTGTTTTATCTTAATTGTGAGTTTAAATGCTATACATAGAAATATTCGAGCTTGCGGGTAATAACTCGTGATACGAATATTTTTGTTTATATAAAACGAAGCCTATATACATATATATGTACATAGTACATATATGTAAAAGTATGTTTGTATATGAAAAATTTAATCAAAGTAGAAGCGGGTTTACTTTGCTTAAGATACATACATATCTTACGATTAGTTCGTTTTTGTTGCATTGATTGATTGATTCGCTTGCGATGTTGAGTTTCCAGCATCATGAGAACTTAAAAGAAGTTTTGTTCAATAGGAAAACTTTTTGAGATCCATAATACTTTATGTTGGCGCAGACTCAAGCGTGAAATGTCGATTAAAATATAATTCAAAGGAGTATTTGCTAAAGCATATTGGCTGAATGAATGGTTGAAAGGAGGCGCTATGCATATGTTCACATCACTTCCCTAGTATACTTCAAAATGGCAGAGTGAGAGTGAACAAAAATTGAATTTACTTTTCAATTAAATTTGTACAATTGAAGTGGAAAGCAAAGAAAGTGCTCGCCTACGGCTGAATTTTATAACACCGAGGATGTTCATGCACCCGTCCCCACCTACAGACATCCACATATACATAGATGCATACAAAACAAAAATGGAACTAAGGACTGCAGTGGGTGGTGCGAAACTGCAAGCAGATGCGGAAGAAAAGCGGTGAAACGCTTCTAAGCAATAAAATTAAATAAAGTGTGATACAGGCGACATGCGGCCTTCGTAGCGGGTATTCGCGCAGAAGTTTGTAGCAGCAGCTGTCAAATATTTGACATTTATGGCAAGTGAGGATTGTGAAAGCGTAGCATAGCGTGGAACATTCATAACCGAGTTAGCAGATAATGATGATGAGGCTGATGAAAGTGCGAATGAATCTGAGGATCATGATGAGAATGAAGATTATGACGTTATTGAGTGCTTTGAGCTGTCAGCTGTAACTGCATTCGTCTAAACTTGAATTGGAGGCAAAGAATTTCACATTTCTTTAATTAATATAAATATGAATGTATGTATGTATACCAAAATATCCTTGATAATTTCATTTCCACTACAAACACTATGGCATTTAATTGTGTAGCATTGTATGTTTTACTTATAAGCCCCAACCATTCCAAATATGAATTGTCGCCTGCAACGTATCTGCTCGGATACCCGTACGTACACATGTATATATGTATTTATGTCTGTTTCTAAATGAATAGGAAAGTTTGAAAAGTTTTTAATTGAAAGTTCCTCGTGGACTTGGCGATGATGCTGGGCTGTCACCCGTGTGTTATATTGAATGGGAGGTTCCTCAGCCCTAGCTCGTATGTACATATATGTGTGTTCGTATGTATAGCTGCAACTGGATTGAAAATAAGTTGGCAGCTGTAAAATTGAGGAGTGCTGCTCCAATTGTTGTTTGTTTATTGTCTTTTGGGGATTTGTTATACTGCAATCTTTTTCTTCTTTACGCTTTATTGCATTTGCTTTTGGTTAACAATGCATTGCGCGAATGAATATTCAATGTTGCTGTATTGGAAGTACGGTTAGAATTGTTAAGAAAATGCAAATGCTAGTAGTGAGTTCTGTATGTATTATTTAAAGTTTTTTGCTATTGTGTTTTCACACTGAAGTACTCACTTATAATTTTTATTGCTTACAATTGGTTATTGTGTTCGGAAAAAAAATTTGCATACACAAATTAAATGAACTTAGAACTTAGCTTACTTAAAAAATAAAAATTTAAAGCAAATTATTTAATGAAGACTACGTACTAGTTCAGGTCTCGCTATAAGTAAATTTAAACGAGTTTGTCTTCTTCATAATTATGTTCGAAGCATTCCAGTCAAGTCAAGTAGTCAAGGGTGTGTGCAACTCACTTCTCTCCGTACGGCCGGGATCAGATTACTGGTCCCACCAACATCAAAAAAGTTTTTTTTTTTTGGAATAGCAAGTATTCGAGTGTCTCTGGCGTTATCTCTGGCATAAAATAGCTTCTCAAAATACCATTTGCCTCCCAGAAGTGGCATATAAATGTAGGTCCACTTGTTTAACCAAAGCAAGGGGCACACCACAAGTCGAGGAAGAAGCTTGGCAAAAACTTAGGAGAATTGGTAAACGCTAAATACAAATATTGTTATATTATTATACAACTTTGGGTGTTTCGCAAGGTGTTATAACATTCGTATTGCCATAAGGTCATAAATTCCAAGACGTTTTAAATTTTCCTGTAGTTGCTATGAATCACCCGAATATATTTTAAAACTTTATAAAATTTATGAAACCGTGACAATATGACTAGTTATGACACCGTCGGAGTTACCCAATTGTGGTGTGTGGCCGTTGTACTGTTGTATTGTTGTATTGTTATACTGTTATTACCAAATTTCAAGGGTTTAGTGACTCTCATATCCTGAAATATATTTAATTTGCTTTATTGTCAGCGCATATGTATTCGAGTTTGATCACATTCAAACATGAATTCGTATCCTTAGTACATATTGAATTTATTAAAAAAATACTGTTTTACAACGAAATATTTTTGCATGTAGTATAGGCAGCTGCAAATTATTTAGGTAAAAATTTTAGTTTTTTGAATGGACCGGACGTTTTTATGCTGCTATGATATGATTCGGAGTTTTCCCCTTTTACATTGTCGGAATTTGAAAAAAATAAAAGGGTAACATGTGGATTCCACGCACGTTTGCAGTGAAACTGTAACCTTCTCTATTACCCGGATTACACCACCCGACATGAAAATAAATACAAAAAACAAAGGACCGTATTTTGCCGCTTATCTACATAGATCAATCCATTTACGGTTTCTGAGGGGAAAAACAAGCCACAACAAGCCCTAGCTTAATCGGTTCTAAGGTTGTTCTTAAAAACTTAAAATGGCTGATACCATACGGCGGATGGATTTCTTAAAAAATTATCAGATATATATAAATTTTGGCATATAAAGGTTCTCTGAGTGGCTGATTAAAAATTTTAAATCAGTTTTAAAAAATTCAAAATTACGGATCCATTAGAGATCCATTCGCCATATTTTTGAATACTGATTTCAATTTCGTAATCAGCCGGCCAAGGAACCTTTGGATATAAAATTTCATAAAAATCTTAAAATTTTTCATAAACCCATCTGCCATATTGCATCCGTCATTTTGAATTTTTAAGAACTAACTCCAGATTTGCAATAATCAACAACAAAAACCCTGGGGTAGAAGGTATAATAAAGTTTGAAAAGTTTGAAAAATCACAAGGCATAGGACCTTTTGTGACTGATTTAGCATAGGGACTCTTAAAGTATGTTTTTCCCTATATAATCCATAAATGACTTGATATGGCAAAAACGGAAAAATTATTTTGTTTCTGTCTATACTTTCCGAAAATATTTGATTTTTGCATTGTTGAAAAAAATTCAATTTTGCCGGACGGTGTTATTAGATTACTAGTGAACCCGCGGTGCACTAAAACGCCAAAATTAAATTAAGCATTTTAAGCAGGTGGCAACCGACTTAAAAAACCTTAAAAAAAGTCCACATGTTGGTCACAAAAGCGATCCGTGTTCTAAATTTCATTTACCTCCGTCCAGCCGTTTTAAATTACCCTGTATCTATAAAGAAGGTCTAACTCCAAAAAGTAAAAAAGGTATTTCACATCTAGAGGCCAATTTATTTGAATTGGCATCTTACTCTTTAAATTCGAAAAAACGGTGCAGACCTGTTGACCTTCGCAAAAATATGTATATAGTTTGACATATGTGCCCTTTGGAATAGGTGACAACCCTAATCAAAAGTAACTTTGAACTAAAACTTTCCTAAAATATTTTTCTTTGACACTCATATGCAGTTATTTCATCCATACATATTTTGTGTATAAGTTAATTAAGTTCGACCTATCAAACAGGTGGCCACTCTTTTGAAAATTATTTCCAAACTAGACTCTTGTTTAATTTCTTTGGCCTGACATTGAGATACATATTTCCATTCATTGTTGAATTAATTTGAATTAACTTTTTTAAGTAGGTGGCAACCCTGCCAAATAAAGTTTTGAAATAAAGCTTTTCCAAACCTGTTTCTATTCTAATTCAATTAACTTATTAAATAATTTCAGTTTAACCATTCAAAGGGAGGGGGCATATTTTAAATGCTCAAATTTAATATTTCTTACCACTCTTTCGTTTGATATCCACACTTCATTCACGCTTGTGCATAATCTAACTTATTTCGACATTTCATATATGTGGCAGCCCTCTTCAAAATGTGTGCATACTAAAACCTTCCAAAACCTCTTTCGTCTGACACTCAAATTTGCCACAATTCAAGTTTAATTTGATTTTTTAAACTTGTGGCAACTCCCTTAAATACAGTTCGGAAATAAAGTATTTCAAACTTATTTCTATTGATACACATTAGAGTGGCCTTTTTTGGTCAATTTTCAAAAACCGAAAGTTTTCGCACGAAAAAACATGAGGTTGGCACGGAAAATAAATATGAAATTTGTTTTTTCCGGATCCAGAAATTCCGAGTGGTTCCGGGTTGATCATTTTGATTTTTTAATACGAAATATGTTGAAATTGAAATTATTATTTTAAATTTTCAGCTTTTGCGACCATGAAACCCAATTTTTTATTCCTGAACTCTTATTTATTGAAAACTGAATACATTTACCTTTTTAAAGAGCTCAAAAAGTCTGACAGTGATTGAAAAACCATGGTGCACGATAATATTAAAGCTGAGAAAAATATGAAATCATCGTTTATATCAATATATCATTTAATATCTAATAATAATAATATTTAATATCATTTTAAATAAAGCATAATGTAGAATTTTTCTAATATTTACTTAAAAAAAAGAAATGCAAAATAAAAGAAATTGGTGTAATTTCGACATTTTTGGTCGAAAAAGCTCAACCCGTAAACTCTAGGAATCACCTGAAGGCTTTTAAACTAATTACGTGTTTATTTATATCCCCAACTTCACATTATTCTGTGCGAAAACTTTTGTATTCATGCATTTCAAATATTTCATACAACAAAAAGGCCACTCTAATACAAATCGTTCAGTAACTATTTTATTTATTAAGTAATTTAAATTCAACTTTTTAAACAGGTGGCAAACCTTTTCAAACATATCAAAAACATGTCATATAACTTGTGTATAAATGGTTAAATTCAACTTTTTAAACAGGTGCTAACCCTATTAAAAATAATTTCATTGGCTTAATTTAAATAGAATTTGATTTTCTAAACAAGTGGCAACTTCACTACACTTAGTATATAATTGATTAAGCTGAATAAAAACTTTGAATTTAATTTTTTAACAAATCGAAAAAAAACCTTGTTGCACCTTTGTAGGCCAAGTACTATAATTTGACACCCCATTTTTCTAAATCAAATCTAACGAACGGCGCAGATCGGATGACTTTAACAAAAAATGTCTTAGCGTATTATATGAGCATTTTTCTGCGTAATAATCAATAGTTATCTTAATCGCAATCTGAATCTCGATCTTAATCTTAATTATACTCTTAATCGTGACCATCCCCTACCTTCTTCTCTCACGTTTACGTTACATTGATGCTGGCATTTACTCCCAACCGAACGAAAAGAAGCGGCACTTCAAAATGTTGATTTAAACTTTACTCAATTTTCCACTAGCGTTTTCAAGTTGTTTAATTATCCAGTCCACTGCGTATACGTAACCAACGTCATGCATATATACATACATACACAAAGATGTGGCTCAAACACAAACAAAAGGAAAAAAATCTCGTAAATCATCAATAAACCTTAAATCACCATTCACAATAAAGGACAATAACATCAACTTTACTCGCAATTAAACCGGTGCTGTCATCTCGCAACTGGCAACTATCCATTTGACGGCTTTTGGGCGTCTACCCATATACATAAAAGTGCAAAGCGTCCGGCGCTGATGCCTCTTTCACAATTCGCTCATTCGTACATACTTATGTATGTAAGTGTGTCGCTGTCTTTCGGCAGCAATCATAATGGACACCTCCTTGCAGGTAACGTTAGCCATAACAACAGTTTTACGATTCAATGACGTGCGGCCCGCACAACGTCAAAAAGTCGCCGAAATGATACGCGCGCACAAGTTTTCAGGGCGTTCGACACGATTTGTAAGGTTTCTGAATATTTTCGATTGCGTAACAATCAAAGGTCACGCAATGCATCTACGTGTTAACGTAGGACATTAAAAAACGCAGCGCGAAAAATTGCAAACAACAATTTGCAGTAGCCATTTCGTTCGGGTAATAAAGAAACGTTATTGTACTGCCATCAAGCTATCCGATGAATAAATATATGTATGTATGCAAGGGCGCACCCAGAAATATATTGGGGGGTGGGTTTAGACTTCTAAAGATATATCACCAGAAAATACTGAAGATTCGCTTCAGATAATATGCACTTTAAAATACATTTATGCAAGTTTTGTGTACAGTATGTAATATATAAATCAACTTTTTAAAGAACTCAAATATTTTTAACCTGTTTCTAAAAAAGGTGGAGGTTATAAATATGTCGGAATATTTTTTTCTTTTTTATGTAAGCTACCGCATAATTTTGGAACACGTGAACCGATTTCAATATTTTTTATTTATTTTTTTTTATCGGAAAGATGGTACGGCAAGGGTCGTCCCATAATTTAGTTTAGATCCTATCATTGGATCATGAAAAAATTAAGGGTACTTCTAAATTTGTATATGAAAATTGAAGTCGGTTTTGTTTTTTTGCTTAAAAATTGCTTCTTTAATAAAAAGTTCTATAAACACAAGATGCGCTGTAATAAGAAAAGTTAAAAATTTCATTCTCCTTGATTTCGGTTCCTCGCTTTCAATGGAGTTGTGTTAACGAGAACGAGTTAAGTATGAACATTACCTCCTTCTTTTGATGTGTAAAAATTTCATAGCTGCAACGATTACCAGTAGCTCACTGGAACAAAATCAGCCTTATCCTGAGTTTCGAACGAAAAAAAAAAAAATCACCCGAAGAATGCTCGTCCGCGCATAGTAAGTAAACGGAAACAAAAAGTGAAAAGTGAACCGGTTTGAACCCCAAAACCCACGCCTTATGTACGCTTATGTATGTATGTATGCATGTTTGTAAGTCAAACCCCAGTGGGAAAAGTAGTAATGCATTACATGCATGATAAATCGTGTAATGTATTACTTATGAGTTGAGTTCTCGATTCTATTACTGTAATCAGCATTCTAATGTTTCCGAAACATCTCAACAAATTCTTATTAAATCAGATTAATTCCGGCATTATTGGTAATTCAAAAATGAATTCCCCACTTTCTGCCTAGGACATCGCCGCGGATAAAAAATGCATTTTCGAATGTGAAAAGGGCTGTTTTAGTAATTATTTTTTCGATTACTATACATTACATTTTCCCACAGGGAATGTGCAGCTATGGGAATTATTTTTTGCGCTGAGTTATATTCACCATTTTAATGACACAAAAAAAAAACATCGTTGAATGGCCACGGTGGGCAGGAAGCGAAGATAGGTTGCATAAAAATGTCGACAAAATCTGAAAGCAGGGTTGTATTTGTTGATATCTTAAGGTTAAGAATCCGCTTAAATTGAAATCCTAGCTGCTCCTGTTTTAAAGATATCC
>NW_016157458.1:191499-216763 GCF_001687245.7 Rhagoletis zephyria
ACATAATATATATACACACATTTACTCACACATACATTGTTGAATATTTAATGCACAAGGATGTTTTTCTCTTTCGCAAAAGTCGGTCCTATCATAACTATGTAAAATGTGGATATCTTTAAAACAGGAGCAGCTAGGATTTCAATTCAAAGGGATTCTTAACCTAAAAATATCAACAAATACAACCCTGCTTTCAGTTTTTGTCGACATTTTTATGCAACCTATCTTTGCTTCCTGCCCACCGTGTGGCAAAGTTTGAGTTTATGAAGTAAAGCAAATAATTGTAACGTGTTTTAATAGACACGCACTTTTTTCGCCAAGTAAAGTTTGAATCGTAAAAACCAGAAATTTAATTATTGAGCCGAAGTAACATAGAGTTCCACTTTGGTAAATTTTGAATGAATCAAAGCTTTATGGCTTCATCGAAATTCCATTTTACTATGTCTTTATAAGTACTGTACTTAATACAATGTTTTTGATTACGTTATGACATAGTAGTATACATACATATATGGAATTTATGTTAGAATGAATGAAACCGTTAACATAGTTTCAAAGACGGCTAAGCTCAATTTCAGAGAGTTGTTCAGGGTTAATGTTGAAGTGTGAGCAAAGATCCTTGAACCTCAGACTCGAAAGGGATGGACATAAAAGAAGAAAGTGGGTTAGGATTTTCATCTTGTCTGTCAAAAAACAGTTGCAACAGTAAGGATGAGATATAAACTCATAATGTGTGCATCCTGTGACACAGTGGACTGTTAAAAATTACATCAGTAACAAGTATAGTCTCCTTATCTACTTTAAACTACCGTCATACTTGGATTAACGGCTATCAGATCATACTGGGTATTCAGAACTGGCCGTTTATATAAATGGCACGTGATTCTTATACGCAATCACACGGAAGCCCATTCTTTTATGCATCGCGGCTGCTGCAGAAACTCGTTAACGATTAGTTACCTTTGTTGCCAAGAACCCAATAGATATGTACGCAGTATTTTGTTTGCGGTCAGCCTGTAAGTGGCCTCCCGGCCACGAACACATTTTTAAATAAATTCCTTAATTAAAAGTTTACTGGTCTAGTAACTTTAATTAAATTCAGTTTCCGGCACCAACACACTTCACCATTTTAGAATAGTTTATGAACTTGCTGGGGATCTACGTCTAGTTTTCATATACTTGCAGAATTGTGCTCATCAATCGGTATGCCAAACAATATTTATCACTTAAAGCAAGGTGCCACGTAATCTACCCATTATTCTCGCCACAGTTTAGTTGTGCACAAAGTTTCTGAAATTGAATTCCCAGAACACACGTCAGTCTTAGTACTGAGGAAATGAAAGAGAGGACTATCTCACAAACCCGGATGGATAGGGTGGGAGGGATAGGCATGCTCTATGGATGTAATTTACTTTGAAGTAAAAGAAAACAAACATAAGAGCGTAATCAAGTTGTTTTAGTTTTTCTAAGAAGAAGAAGGCTGCGATATATCGCACTTTGAGGGTAATTACCAGCTCTGTACAAAAACGGTGATTCTTTTTCTAGAATAAATTTGTGCGCTTTCTATAAACTGAACAAAAAAATGAAAATTATTACTAACTTCTTTCCTCCACTTCACGAAAATAACACAGGTCCTTAAATTTTATTACAAATTCGGAAATGTTAAGCATGTTAAGTTAAAAATCCTCTTATCAGGGTTATTCCGAAATTGACAGCATACAGCGCAATAAAATCAAAGTATGCTATTAATCGAGCAAATCAAACTTTAAGTAAAGTTGTAAAATTTATATTTTGTACCAGTTAAATGTTTCACTCTTATATAAGTACCAGAAAATGCTATGTCAAATACCATTTATTTGCAATAACTGTGGTATTAAATTTTTAAAAACTTTCTTTTGTGGACATTTCCTTCACCCTCTTTGAATAACTCAGTGTGAGGGCAGGACCAGGATGAATTTATTTGCATAAAAATGTATTAAAGCAAAAATGTTTTGGGTAGGCGTCGGAGCCAATGATAACCATCAGTTACCACCTCTGCATGGTTGTAAGTCATTCAGAGTCCCTACGGCTTGTAGCGCTGTGGCTTTGCCGCTTAAACTCTGTAAGAGTTTTTTGGGGGTGTGCGTCAAGCGGGAGTGTTGAGCACTGGTTATTGATTCAAGTTCAAAAATTGGGTAGGCGCTGTGGCCAATGGTAGCTCTTGTACCACCTCTGTATGCTGAAAGTCATACAGAGCCCCAACAGCTTGTAGCGCTTTGGCTTTTGCTGTTTAAAACCACTCCGGAGGAGTGGTGATGCATCAAGCGGGATTGTTGAGCATCATTTGGAGTGCCAGCAATTAACTACTTTAGTAGGTTTTGTTCTGCGGCAGTTGAGAAGTGCATTAAAAAATGCATACCCAATGAAGAACGAACGAATTATTTTTAAGAACAAGTGCGTGTGTTTATTCGCTGCACTTGATTTTGGGCGAGAGTGCAATATACAAGTGCGTGTGTGTGTTCGCTGTTCTTTGTTTATGCGGGAAATGCATAAGTCGCTTAAACACTCTTCATTCGCAGTTTATTTCCAATAAAAGCATTATTTATTGTATTACCGCAATATTTCTGATATTATTTGTGATTTTGACATATTGTTCTATGTAGTAGATCTGTAAATATTTAATGCAAAATAATATATTTTTTTGTTTTTCCGGTTGCCAAAATGTTTGTGAAATAAATTAAAATTTTTATTACACAAATTGTGACGAGAACAATAAAACGACAATTTCGCTTCATACAAGCTCATATGCATTTTATGACTGTGCACTAAATTGCTTTGTTAGCATTTTATTATAAGTGCTAATGTGAAATTTCACGATAAACATACATACATATATTGTACCATTGGTTGTATAAGTGCAGCGAGCGTTCATATTAGAGATGTTTCGAACGTCATATTTTTCACATTCGCGAATGCGAATGCGAAGGCGAGTTTTCGGAATGCGAATGTGCGAATGCGAATGCAAATGTTAGGAATAACACTAAAAAAGCTATAATAAATTTAAACCATAGTTTTTATTACTTAAAATTTTGTAAATCATTAGAACATTGAACAAGTCCTTAATTTATACAGAGCACTATGGTCTCGCGACTATCAATTGCCGGCCAAAAGTCGAGAAGTAACGAAGTTCATTTGAAACTTAGTGTTTTTGGTTTTTCGATTCGAAAATAATGTCCAGTTTTCGAAATTCAAAATGGCGGATCCAATATGGCTACCAAAGTTTATACTTCATTCCCTTTCACCAAATTTTAATACACAAGCGGAGTCTTTAAGATCGTTGATTGCGAATCTGATGTAAGATTTTTGGAATTTAAAATGGCAGATCCAATATGGAGATCACATTTTATAACTTTTTCCTTTTCAGCATAAACTCATACGAATGGGAAATTTTCGGGAGCGCTGATTTCGAGTCTGATAGCAGATTTTAAAAATTCAAAATGGTGGATCCAATATGGCCACCAAATTTAATACATTTTTCTTTTTCACCAAAAACTTATATATAATTTATTGATATGGATTTAAAATCTGAGGTAAAATTTTTGAAATTGAAAATGGCGGATCCAGTATGGCATTATCGGAAAAAAAATTTTAGTTTAAAAAAAATTATTTAGCTTTTGTAATATATATTTTTTTTAATCACAGCTGCTTCAAGTAAAAACATTCCCTTTAAATATAAGCTTATATTTGTATTTATTTGACAGAACATNAAAATTTTAGTTTAAAAAAAATTATTTAGCTTTTGTAATATATATTTTTTTTAATCACAGCTGCTTCAAGTAAAAACTTTCCCTTTAAATATAAGCTTATATTTGTATTTATTTGAAAGAACACTAGCACAACAAGTATATTACTAATATTAGATATAGATATAGAAGATATAAAGTGGAAAAAATAACGTAACGTACAAATTTAAACAAAAAATTGAAGAATGCATTTTTCACCTACGTACTTCCAAATCATTCTTGCTATTTCCGTTATGTAGTTGTTATATTCTTCGGATGTGCCCCGTCTAATAATATTTTGCAGCAAAATGTTTAGAACAGCTGNAATTTAAACAAAAAATTGAAGAATGCATTTTTCACCTACGTACTTCCAAAAAATTCTTGCTATTTCCGTTATGTAGTTGTTATATTCTTCGGATGTGCTCCGTCTAATAATATTTTGCAGCAAAATGTTTAGAACAGCTGTTTTTTTTCATCTTTGTTGACTGCTGCTTTTCAAACATCGAAAAGCATGGCAAAACACACGTGGACCTTTTCTAAAAAAAACCTATTATTCAAAAAATTCAAAGAAATGCAACATGATTCTCAGTCCACAAGCTCTAAATTGAACATTTTTATTGTCCACAAAGCTCGAAGACCGCCAAATGAAACTAATTTCTTATAGCTCTAATTAAAGAGGAATAGTATTACCCAAATTGGAGTCCATTTTGAAAATGAGTTTTATTTTATTTAGCAAGCTATATCTCAGTTTTCTTTTTGTTAACCACGCAAATATTCAATTCCATTCTCTTTTTTTAAGTATCTTTCTCACTCGAAGACTAATCCTATTTCGAATACTGACTACGAAAGAAATAAATTTGTAAAGTTTTAATACTAGTATTAACTTTAGCAGCTGATATCTCAACGGGAAAACTCTTTAAGAAAATAATTTTTTACTTTTTTACTCTGGCGAATTGGTTTAGTGAAGCGACAAAAAAATCGATTTATCAATTCTTTAAAAAATGGGTTTTGGCCAGCAAATAGTAGCTGCCAGACCATAGTGCTTTAGTGGTGTTTTAGTCAAAGTTCAAAAGGGGCATATATTTCAAAAGAAAGTAAATTTAGTTTAGTTTTCCACCAATCGAAAGGATTTTCAATTTAACTTTAATTTCACACTTTTTAATGTCTCCAGACAAAATGTTGCTTGATATACTACTGAACCGTTTAGCGCCTGAAGCTAAAAGCCGACTATTTTCCGCACCCTGGTTAGACAGACTTAGAGCAATTTCAACAATATTAGAGAGGACTCTCTGCCCATGTACACATTTGCAAAACATTCGTATCATTTGATGCGAATGTGAATGTTTAATGCGAATGTGTAAAATGATGCGAATCATTCGCATTACGAATGCGATTGCAAATATTCGCAACATACCTGGTTCATATGCAATATATTCTATTTATAGCTTCACAAAATCGAATTTTGATAATACTGGGTATTAAAATTTTGCGGCAGAGCTTTTAAGTGCTGACTCCTATAGGATTTTTCCGTAGACTAACACTAAAATCCGTAAAAAATAAATAAGGCTTTAAATTCTTTACAAAGCGAAAATTTTTATGTAAATGTCATTTCATACAGCTCTCAAAATTTACTTTATTTTTTTGTGAATAAGGGTTTTAAGTTAATCAATTGAGTCCAATTTTTAATATATTTAAGATGGAACTTTTTGAACTGGATAAAAAGTATACTGAAATGTCGCCATATTATGAAATTGAAATATTATTTCAAATATCCATTAAAGTCTTTTAAGTTGTCAAATTGCAGTTAATAATAGTCCTTTCAACGTAAGTTTCCTATCCCAAGGACGAAAACATAAAAGACGCGCCCAGGTATGTTAAAAGGCAATATTTATTCTTTTTCAAATTAATATATTGAAGTGCTTGGTCAAAACGCACAAAATTTCAATGTACGAGGGCAACTTGAAAAGTCAGTGGCTTTTAACTTTAAATGCAACACCGCAGCCGTTAACTGTCATCGATTAATTGGTTAGGTTAGGTTATTCTGGCTGGCTGACCGCCCCACATAGACCAATAGGTCCCTAGTGATGACAGATGGAGATAAAGGTTCAGTTAAGTATAATCAAAGTATATATCATTTTGGATGTCAACGCTTTTTGAGAATTTTAGCAGTACTTGAAGCCCAGGTGTTGTCACCGCTTCAATACTATTAAACTCTGGATTGATTAATAGACCACCACAAATTTTGAGCAAGCTGCGTCATTTAGTGTGTGTTTGGCAGCCATTGAAAGCGAAATTTAACGAAAATGGAAAGAATTTCATATGCTGATTAATCATTATTTTTTGCTAAAAAATGCATTACCAAAACCAAGGAAAGGCTTGATAAATGTTACGACACCGAACTGAGCGGTCGCGAGAGTTCGTCAATAAAATTCACACCAGACCATAAACGTTAACCGGGCGAGCTATTGAGAATAAAATTTAAAGAAGCGTGAATACTTTTGTGCTCGGAAAATTTCAAAAAAGAACATCAATAAACACACAACATTAAAAATAACTACGGGAATTATGTAGGCCTTACAGGATTTGAAAGTACGCCTTAAATGTATTTATTCAAGTGAATAAAAAAGTAAGCATATTTTTTCGTGTTGTTTAAGAAAAAATGCGCATAAAAAAGTAATTTAAAAAAAACAAGTAATTTTTAAGCAAAAAACAAAACCGACTTCAATTCTCATATAAAAAAATTAAGATTACCGTTAATTTCTGCATGATCCAATGATCGGATATAAACCAAATTAGTATGGGACCACCTGTGAGGTACCGTCTTTCCTTAAAAAAATATTTATAGAAATCGTGGCCTAAAGTAATTCAGTAATATACATAAAAAACATATTGCGACAAATTGAAAGCCTCCTCCTTTTTTTAAAGTTGGTTAAAAGTAAATGATCAAAGTAATACTTATTCAATGCCAACAAAAGATCCAAGCCCGGTTCTTTAAGAAAAAAATGTACCTATTCCAGTGAAGCGGGTTGTAAAATCCACGATAAATAGTAAATAATTTTTGATATTTGCAATGTCAATAAATATGTCGATAATAACCTATTTGCAATAAGGTCGATGAATTTAATATATTATATCGGTTATAGTTCTTATGCATGTATTTTTAATTATGTTAAAAAAGTATATATATATTTACTATTTCGGACAAGAACTAACGAATACTTGACCATGGTGAACGAAAATAAAATTAACTTTTCACACGTTTCGCTATACGCTTGTCAGAATTTCTCCTCTAATTTGCCATGTGCGCCTTGATATTATAACATAAATGGAGGAAATTATGGCTTTTATGAGAACCTTTTTCATAGCAAGAATACACTCGGTGATTTTTATTGCTCGGTGGGGAACGACCGCTGGTTAATATACACTTTTTTGCATGTTTGCAGTACCAAGTATCACTCCTACATATGTACTACCGGGTGGACACTAGACTGGGCCGCAAAAAAAGTTTGCAACTACTCCTTCTAGTTTGAAAGCTTCCTTTGAGAGAATTTTAGGTACGGCACAAATTTTGGAGTTTTCTTTCATAACTATTTTATTTATTACTCGATTCCAAATAAAATTACTTAATTTCTACCCCATTAAATACAACTTCATTCTTCATAAAATAAAAAAAAATTAAATTTTAATAAACGATGGTTTTGTAACCAGATCGCCTGATAACCAACCAAGTGTGTATACCCCAAGTAAAATTTTTCCTCCAACCAGACTAAGGGCCGTTTTCACCATCTCTGGTTAATACTAACCCCCAGTTAAACATTGTTACCGACGTTACCGACCCAATGTTAAATGAATGGAGTCAGTACCGTCGGTAACGATATTTAACTGCGGATTAGTGTTAACCAGAGATTGTGAAAATGGCCCTAAATGTTGATGTTGATTGATAACTCATACCCCATGGCGTGCGATAAACTTAGACGTGCCGGCTAACATACCAATAATCAAGTGCATGCCAGTTGTCGGTGAGTTTTTAAATACGAGTTAGATAATAATACATTTAAATAAAATAACAAAAGTCAATACCGCTCCCGGCCCCTGCTAAATTAGTACTTGCCTGCCAGCTTTAAGTGCTCGCTTCCCATGGCGTATAAGTTATCTAGGATCATCAACATTAGTTTATTAATTCAATTTAACGCTTCCAAGGAAGAAAAGGCATTTCTTACTAAAATGTGCAATTATATGAAGAGTGCAATTGTATTTTATGGGGTAGAAATTGAGCTATTTGAACTTAGTAGGTTAAGGAGGCATTCTGGGGTAAAAGGGTCTGAGAGAGATATGCAATACTGAAAATTACGTTTTCAACCATGTATGTATTAGACTTTGGAGTCGAGTAATATTTAAAAGAGTTATAACTAAAACTCGATTTCGGCGGTTTTCCGACTCCGTGAGAACGAAAAATTTCAAGACCATACAATTGTTTCTAAGTAAGCTACCAAACTAGGCGGGGTAATTGCAAACCTTTTTCTATCGTATGAGGACCGGCCCAGCCTAGTGCATACTCTTATAACCACTCGGCTATGGTGGCCACTCAAACGTGTTCTTATTCTAATATTCTCAATAGTAAGAAGATTTTCCAAAATGTTACTTCAGACAATAGGGTTAAAAAATTCTTTTACTGATTGCTTTGTTTTCATTTTCAAACCTAATCCAATAGAAATGTTGATCAGTTAATGTAATTGTACTCATTTCCATCTCTGATTCAATAGAAAATTATGTGTTGTACAATTCCTATTAAACTGTGAATAGGACATTTCGATTTCATTCGTGATCTGTATGCAAAATAAAAAATTTTATTGTTTCATTTTGCACTGCAGAAATTGTGGCTTTATTTATTTACAAAGCGCGCTACAATCACAAAGTGAGCTGGCGGTGCGGAGTAGAATTGCAAATACTGCCACAACATCCAAATAGCAAAGCTAGCAGCCCAGCGATTTATTTAGTATAAGTATTCGTAATTTATTTGCATACTTTGATGAAAACCTAAGTTGGCGAATATGTATGTGTGTATATGAATGGGGTAGCACGCGAAATCGAACATACATACATACATATATGTAAGTATATATGTACATATCAACATATGTATGAATGTGTGTACTCAAAAGGGCACCCGACAAGCGCATTATGGCCGATTTATTTTAGCACTTTTATTTATTTATATTGAAAACACGCACATGTGCGGCTACATTATCTATTGTACACGCTTTAGTACATAATTACCCTGTAGGGAAAATCTCTAGCTCTAAACTGGTGCGCTCTAGTACATTTAGACCCACTATTGGTTTACGATAAATCTCTTTTGCATGCAACCAACTGGCTAATTTAACAAGGCGATGTCCTAGGAAGTGGAAATTGTCACCCGCTGCATTGCGTTTTCTACAATTCGCAACCATTTCTATATTCGACAGATGTGATCTATAGTTCTGAACTAGTTCTTAAATTTACTGACGAAAAAATTACATCAATTATTCAAACAGAGTTTATTTTTGGATTTCCCATGCCATGGTGGCGATTTTAAACAATTTTCAAAGAATTGCCTTTTCAACCAGAAATCAAATTTGTTTGAATGAATGTTAATCGAAGTGGGCCTTTGCATACCTTTGTCTGTAGCTGAGTGCTATTATTGTTTAAATACCAGAAGATCGAAGATGTTAAAATGATAAAACAAATTTTTTGTTTTGTATCACGAAACTAGTATAAACAAGTAAATTTTAATCAACCGAATTCAGTTCTCATTTAAGAATTTGAGATTATAGTTAATATGTTCATGATCCAATGATCGGATTTAAACCAAATTATAATGGCACCACCTGTGAGGTAACATCTTTCCTTTCAAAAAAGGATTATAGAAATCGGTTAACGTGGTCCAAAATTATAAAACATATCTATTTGAATTAAGCAACCCCTCCGCTGCATCTCTCTTTCGATAATTCTGCACCAGTTCCAAATTCGTCACCTGAGATATATGTAGATTTCTAATAAAAAGTGTTTTATTCTTTGGGAGTTATCACATTTTCTGTTATTATTTTGGGCTTAACAAATTTGAGTATCACTGAATAAAGACGATTAAAAGTAAAATAGTTAGTTCGATGTTTTAGAAAAGGATGCATTTCTAAATGTTCTTGCTTCTTGCATCAAAATATAATTTTTTAGAAAAAGTGGACTTAGAGCATTTTTTTACACTTAGCTAGTAACATGCAGTTTTAAAATGTTAAACAAAATACTTTCGCTGCTTTTGAACTGGTGGGGATCTATTTACTATCTGACTGGTTCGTTTTAGGTTCGCGGTTTCCCAGCAGGTACATTTATGCTACCTCCAGGAGGAGATATACGCAGCCATTTGTCTTTCTTCAACGTATTTTGCGCTTGTGTGATCTGCTATGGTAGTGAACCTTTAAAATTACATACATACATATATATGTATGTACATACATATATACGTACATGTGTGCGTTTGCAAGTTTTTAAAACGTTTATGTGGCTCAGCTACTAAATCCTTCCTTTGTCTCTGGGCTACCGTGGAAAAATTGAAAGGGTGAATAAAAATAAATTGTGAAATAAAATTAAAAATACATTTTCCCTTTAACAATCATGCATAAATATAAATATATATGTGTATTTACATATACATAGTATAAAGGAATTTCAAGATTCTTTGTACGCGGTAATCTCGAAAACAAAGGAACGGATTTTTACGAGATTTTCTCTTAAATTCTTTGTATCGATAGGAAAGTGACCTTTTTTATTTGGAATTTTTATAGGGTTCCCACCTGTCTAAAAAACTATAAGATCCGCACCGTTCTTTGGATTACAAAATATGAGGTGTTAAATGAAAGGGATTGACCTCTAGAAAATCACGAATGGTTTACCTTTTTGAATAGGGTTGCCAAATGTTAACAAAATTACTACATTCAATCATAATAAGCGAAGGCATCAGCTCCGCACCGCCACTGTCATACGAAAAGACCTAGCCTCTACATGTGCCATAATGTATTATTTTGACGAATAGGGTTGGCACCTTTTGAAAAGTTAAAAGATTTTCGCCGTTCGTTGGATTACAAAATGGGATACCAAATGAAAGGGCCTGGCCTTCGCATGTACGAAAGCTTTAAATTTTTAATAGCAACCTAACTAAAAACTACTATCTTCTATACATAGTTTAAAGGAAAGTCGAGATATTTCTCAAAAACTATTGAACGGATTTTGACAATTTTTTTTTAAGTATGATCTGTATCGATAGGAATATTATCTTTAGTACTTTAAGGATGCCCCCTGTTTAAAAAATTATAAGATCCGGTTCGTTGGATTATAAGAAATCAGTAGGGTTGCAACCACGCCTTACTTAATCTGCCTTATCCCGAGTTTCACCTGAAAAAAATCCAACCGAAAATTGGGCATCCGCCCATAGTAAAACCGTGGAAACCAAGAGTGAAAAGTGAACCGGTTCGGTGAAAATGAAACTGATGATAAGGCTGAATATCCACACATTCAGCGCGTGGCGCAACTTCGCGCTTACGAGGCCAGCTAGAAGTATATAAATATGCCGTCAGGTTAAACCCACATATGTACATACAACTAACCTGTTTATTTGTACATAAGCGCTGTACAACACATACAATTCCGCTATTCAATTTAAAGCGACATAAATCCTGGAATGTAAACGAACATAAAACGGCTAAGTGCTTTCGAAAAGGGCAATCGTTCAGAGTGGCGTATTTATTTACATACATGTACATATGTACATTTATAGCAAACATGGAGCTTCCAGTGACAAGTGGCGGATAATCCACTTTGCTTACACTCATTCAAGTATTTTCCACACAAAAGCACATAAGCACACATGGAAATATTTATAAATCATTAGTCTCGCGATGAGGGCGTAACTAATTAATATTTGTATAATATTATAGAAGGAAAATATGTACAAAAAACAAAGAATATATTATGCTTGTTTAATAAGATAACATATATGTATGTATATATATCAGGTGCCAGTCCTGGGTAAGGACCTGAACCGAAGTTGCCACGGGGTAAATCAAGATATCAAGGCATCTTTCTTTAATAACTGTTAATGCTCCGAAAAGCGTAGAAAAAAACATCCTAATAAGCATTCACACATACATACATATTTATTAATGACACACTTTACAAAATTTTGCTGATTGAAGCCTTGTTCATTGATTACAATCTTAATTTATTAAAAAAAAAAGAAAATGAGATCTTTGTGTACTCGATTGACAATAATTTCAATGCCAGCTATCATTTGGAAAATATCGGTTCCACGCTATTAATGATTTTTTTCACAACTTGAGCAATTTAAGTGCCGACTGATGATTAAAAAATATTCAGGGTATTCATCAAAACGCGTAAATGCCTCGTAACTGTGTGAATCTCGTAAATAAACCGGGTTTCCCTACAAAATTAAGCAAACCTACGAGGTTTACGTGGCTAAGAAGCATTTACGCGTTTAGATGAATTTCGCTATTAATTTACAGTTCAAATATTAAAACTGCATTTCAATGTGGGCTTTTAAACTTGGAAAATGCAATCCTGAATTCGTAATTAACGTACATTCCATTTAATTTTTGATTGGAAATTGGAACAAACTTTCTTTTCTCGAATTATTAAAGTTAATTCTTCGTACCTCCGGACACAACGAGCCATTTTACATAATCATTAACTAAGTCAACCCTTTAATATTTTTCCTGAGAAAAATTTATTTCTTAGTCGTCGAATTTGAGACAGCAGTTTTCATCTTCGCTCGCTCCTGCTTGACCTCTGCTACTCTAGTCTTGTCATAATAGTTGCGTTTGTGTACCTGTTAATAGTTCAAAGTTAACCAAAACTTTCAGGGTTTTGCGTTCGTGTACGCAAAAACTTGCAAAGCAGGGGAAATTGAGAGAGGAAAGTGACATTTCATTTCGAGGGGAAGCTGCTGGTTTCTGCTGGAAAAATTTTTTGCCAACAGAAATTTGCCAAAAGGAACACAGCTGATCAAAAACAGCTGGTTGGAATTAGCGCAAATCACAAAATTGAAGTTGATGGTTTGGAAGTTGAAAATGACAAAATTCGACTAATTAAACTTGTAAGAAGTAATTAGTTATTTATTTAATCAATAAACTGGTCAAGATAACAATTTGTGATGAGTTTTCGTTCGTTTTAAATTTTACACTTTTGAATGTAAACAGAATTTTAATCAGCTGTTCGTCTAACTTGCAAGTTTCTGCAAATTTCCTGTTCGCGTACTGATTTGGATATTTTTCTCTTATGAGAGAACTGGTGACATTTCACCAGAATTTTGCTGCTGGATGTTTTTTACTGGAGATTTTAAACAAATGCACCTAATTTATATAACACCACATTCAGGCTGTAATGTGTATCAGTGATATGAACAATTTGCTGCAAAATCAAGCAGTGAACCGATATGCTCATATTCGTAGTCGGCAAATAAAATCGCAAAGTATCTAGGAATGTTATAGTTTAAAAACTAAAAACTCGTTTTTATTACAATGTGAACTAAAAAGTAAAAACTAATTTATAGAAATACAGATTCCGTTTAAGAGGAATAAAAAGTTCCCTACCTCGATTTAATTAAACTTTTAAAACCAACCTAAAATAGGATTAAAGTAATTGACAATAAAATTAATTATCTTATATTATTAATTACCTGAAATCAATGCAGCAAATTTATTTTTTCTGAAACATGATGATTATGTGGATATCATGTGGGACTCAGATTCTGTTGAAAGCGATGATTGCGGTACTTATTACCCAAGCCCTGAACCGTTACCCTCGAAAAAAAGAAAGCATAAGAAAATTGTTGCATATTTCAAGGGGACATATCTGTTTTTGTTTTTTAGAATATTTTAAACCTCTCAAATACCATTTTATTCAGACTCTCCAAAAATGGAGTTCAAATGACCTTTAAGTAATTTTAAATTTTGCTAAAGAAATTCGTGGAGAATCGTGGATATTTCAACAAGATAAGGCGGCAATTGTTGTCAACACCTTTTAAAAGAACGGGTGCTTGATGAATGGAGAAGTTATGACCAGTGTTGCCGCGGCGTTCAGAAGAAATGTATCACCGAAATTCGCTAAACTGGATCATAAGTATCATGAATTTTAAGTATCAAATCATCAATCTTCAATAAAACTTCTAAATTAAAATGGTAGTTTGAAGTTTCAATTGAGATATTTGACATTAATATTTTTTGGTTTTTATAAAAAATACAGAGTGAAAATAAGGCTTTTACACTCGGCAACAGTTGAATTCATTTGCATACTAAACTAAAATCTCATATCAAATTGGTGTTTAACACTATAAACACATAAAAGTAATTTTCTCAATACTTACTGGGATAATCTGGATGAAATTCTCTAGGCAGTGCCACACGATTGGTACATTTGTACAGACTTATACATTTTGGAATTTACAGAGTAGTATTTTTTTTGGAAATTCTCTTATTGAGCTGAACTCAAGTTTCTAAAGAATACCACTCTGTGACTGTCAAAATGTACAAATCTGTACAAATGTATCAATCGTGTGATACTGCTTTTAGCCCAGTACCACATTCGATAGCTTCAAATCAAAAAGGAAAAGGGACAGAAATATTAGCCTGTGGTTCACAAAATATATGATAAATGTAGGAAAGGAAACGGCTTCGGACTATTTCGGACGAAATCCTGGAGTATGGGAACAGGCTATTTGTCTGTAGCTAACAGTGATGCCATATGCAGATTAAAGGTGGTATGTTCAATAAAAGCAAACAAACTTAATGTGTTGCCCCAAAATCATAAAAGTCATAAGACGGGAAGAGTTACCCTCAACTTGTTTGTGAATTAAAATGTGTCACAATTTATACTAAGCTAAAAATATAAATAGCTTATAGAAATTCGATGAAAAACGAACATTTTGATCTCCTATTTGGATCAAAAGGGCAACACTGGTTGTAAATTATCATCAATCAAATCATTATCAAATCTGAGAAAAAGAACTAAGGAACTAGATTGCGTTCAACCAGACAGACAGACGGATATGGCTAAATCCACTCAGCTCGACGTTCTGATCATTTAAGTATACATTTTCAATGAGTCTATCTCTTCTTCTCCTGCTACTTAAAAACATCGGACCAAAGTTATAATATCATTGCATGTTCATGAAAGGTATAAAAATTAAGGTACAAATAAAGAAATCGATGGATACTTCAATACAAAAGTTGTGAATGGTGAAATGAAAATGTGCAATGATTTTTTTTTTTAATGAAATGTGAGTAAAAAAAATGTTACTCATACGCCATGCACGTCATTCATTTTATCAAGATTTCTCGTTAAAAAATTAAAGAATGGCTTTTCTTGATTTTTATGCTAAAAATATATATGCCATAGTAACTGTAAGCTAAATGTATAAATCGGTATACATATTGCTTTAGGTAATGATGGTACATATTTTAAGGCTTATTTTCTAGGAAAAAAAAGAATCCGAGCTATACACATTAAATTCCTTTAATACCTGAAATAATCTTTGAACAATTCTGAAGGAGGCTGTAAAACTTTATTTCCTTGGAATTATAATTGGTACTTAATTTAATTACAAAATATTATTTATTTTTCTAAGGGAACTATTATTAAGTTTATGTGTGTGTGGGCAAATCTCATGAGTTGGTAAATTAAAAGCAAAAAGAAACGTGTTTTTGGTCGAGATACCACCATATATCATAGAAGATGCATTACTTTCAGGTTTGTATACAGATGAAAATTTGAACAAGATACTATACTAAATACTAAAATAAGTAAAAAGAACCACTCGAACTAAACACACGTAGTTGCGTATGTAACGTTTACACCCCGTAGCACCATACGCAGTCATCTAACACCTTTACTCGCACGCCTTAATTTAAAAGTTATTAAATATTGGCGTGGAAGATTTTTACATAGTATTCCTTAAGCACATATCAATCCCTGATTGCGATTTTTTCGTTAGGGTTTTTATTGTCCCTTAAACAGTGCAAAAATTTAATTGGATTTAAATGGACACCACGTTATTGAATGCTAGCTTTCTAATAGGACAATTTATTTTTTGCATTCCTCATTTTCTAAAGGTAAAATGGCGCTAATTTTCCTGAACATGCTGAGATGAAAGTTATCAAAGAACTGGTGCTTGCGATAGTTTTTATGTTGTATAATCTTGGCATTTATAAACCAAGGAGTGCAGCTACTTTAAAGTTGTTAAATTTTAAGTCAATTAAACATAAACACTGCCAATTAGCAGCATAAGCTCAACATATTTTCAACTTTAACTGCTTGGTACATCTATTAGATTGTCCACAAGTGTTCTTTTTGGATGCATAGTTAAAGCTCATTTGATTCTCTAATGATCTAAAACGACCACATTGACGCTCCTATTTGGTATTTTTTAAGTTTTTTTTTCAGGAATGAGAAAATAGAAAAAACTAATCCTTGACCAGAATAGCTTCAGTGCCAAAATCTTCATATTAGGTAGATTTTTGGCAAATTTCGAAAACAGTAGTTATATTTATCGACTCGTCGTGTGTTTTAATCCTTGCTATTGGATGGATAAAAAGAAGGCTGAAGTGCAAAAGTAATGATAAGTAAACGGATAAAATCCACATATGTAGGACTGATGTAGGGTGACTGATAGATGACAACTAGTTAAACTGAACGAACCGTAAACGAAACGCCAAGACCGAACGAGTAGTTTGAAATGAGGACCGAAAGAATACTTCAAGTCGGACGGTGGTAAAAAGCAGACGCCATTGAGCGTAAGCGGTTTAATTGTTTTAACTATAAACTATTTTATAACGTAATAATCGTAAGCAATAAACAACTAATTTAAACTGCGAGCTGTTTATTTTTTTCGATTGGAAACGGACAATTGAGTGAACACACGGTTGCAATTTTTACTATACCAGTGCATTCAATATATGAATATAAGCCCCGTTAGGTGTCTGTTTTTCATCTTTCTGATATGCTTTTAAATCTTATAACCCCTTGGCGAAGCAAGAGTTAAAAAAAAGAACCCACCCGACGAGCCACGCTGCACTTAGTGATTGCAATTGAAGCTGAGTTTGAAGCATTCAGATGTAGCAGATTCCGATGAAACTTTGGTTAAGACTACAGTTCAAGCTGCTATTTACAACAAAGTTCTGTACACAGTGTCGCTTAAGATAAGATGTACACTAGATGTGTGTTAAGATGTACACTATCGTGATCGAAAACACTTTTTTCCGAGATAGCGTTCGAGGCATCTTCTAAAATATTTCCTCAGACCGAAAGAGGCGCTGGCATCCATCTTTACGTTTCTAAGTATACATTTGGAAGATGCTAATTAAATATTTATATTTAACTCCAAAAGTTCATTGTACACATGTTAACCAAACAATTGGTTAAGCAACTTAAAATAATTTTAAATTTAAATTAGCTGAAAAACATTACACGCTTCAGTTGTAATGGAAACAGTAGCTTTCTCTAAAAATCATCAATAGGGGTATTCTCCAAATCTTGCAAAGCCATTGCACATGGCATGGATTGCATGGATTGCATAACTAACACACAACAACAAAATACATGGGAAGCAAGTCCTATCGATGCAAAATATATTTTGCAAAATAGCATAGCAAGATAAATGCGGCCCTGTGCTGGTTATTTTGTTGTTGGAATTGCTACATATTTCTCT
Source organism: Rhagoletis zephyria (assembly GCF_001687245.7). Classification (NCBI taxonomy): domain Eukaryota; kingdom Metazoa; phylum Arthropoda; class Insecta; order Diptera; family Tephritidae; genus Rhagoletis; species Rhagoletis zephyria. The sequence goes on from NW_016157458.1 coordinate 209,011, forward strand.
CATTCCTCTCATCTCGCTCACTTAATTTTTTTTGTTGTCTCTTATTATTGTATTTGATACATAATTTTGCTGCTTGCTACCCATGCATTCTACCACTTTGCAATGGGGTGCTCTCGTACTCTTTGAAATTTGGAATAGTATTTTTGCATTTCGTGCAATCCGTGCATCGTACAAGACTTCGAGAATACCCCTTTTTGTCAGTTTCAAAAGGATTCAGTAGCGCATTTCAAAGTCATTCAGCACCCTATATTGGTTAAGGTAGAAAATTGAAAGTTCGTATAGTTATTACAAATAGCAAAAGGAAACAACTTAAGGGGGTGTCCCGTTTTCTACCTTGACATCTTTCCCCCATTCAAAACTCGGACCACCGAAATGCATGTACGTAAATATATATATTTTTTAATATTATATATCAAAGTGCGGCCTTGATTCCAAATCACAGCAATATGTGTATTTATTTCCGGTTAAAAAAAATTATTTCTGGTTAAAATTTTATTTAAATGTCAACATTGAATAAATTGATAAAGTCTATTGATTTTATTGGTAAATGAATAAGGCATGCGTATGTATATACTTACGCCTCTTTCCAAAAAATGTGCGTGCATCCATTAATGTGTGTAAGCGAAAATAAAATTTAAAAGTTAAGCCCACAATTCGTCTGAATCAAAATTAAATAAAGCTAAATGAGAGTAACGTTATTGTCACAACAAAAACAACTATAAGAACCGCATCGTATTACAACCTTCTGCTACAACAAAAAGTTCCCTCACAAGTCGCACATATGTATTACAATACTTGTAACAGATTTGCTTCAGCAAATTACATGGAGACAAATAAAAAGAGCTTAAGATAAGTAGAGACAGCAAAGCAAATTCGTGAAAGCGTCAACAAATTGTGTTAAACAAATTTTTCGGCAACTCTGGTTGACGGCTAAGTTTTTGGGCACCAACTGCTGCAGGCACTACTCGAGTGACATGCGACACCAGCAGTGGTATGCCTTAGTATCCGGCTCAGCCAGATTTGTGGCAGCAGATAATGTGCAACATAAGAAAAGGCACAAAGGAAATTACGCTGATAAAAGATAATCATTGCGTCGAGTTGGACGTGTTGCCGGTGGCAAATAATTTATGTAATGCACACACATGCACACAAATTGCTGTAATTTCGACAAAGCAGAGGCTTTTGCACACACGGATACACATGCTACACATTTGTACATACATACATATGTATGAAAATGCCCTGTAGGGAAATCCACAACAAGTAAGACAAATTTCTGATTCCGAACTAATAGGACTTCGACAATTTCGAACATCTCGTGATTGGCATAATCTACTCTTAAATGTCGCAGTGTCTAAATGAAAAAAAAAGAAAAAATAGGAATTCCATTTAATCAAAAAACAAACTTATTAGTAGGTATTAAACTCCTGCGCAATTCCATTTAAAGGGCCGCTGGCAGCGTTTTGAAGGCGTCAAAGAAGAAGAAGAAAGGTGTCACAGCAATAAAGTCAAAGAAAAAAAAACGTGTAATGTACAAAAACTAATAAAAAACGTTCGTAATAATAGTATTTTGTACGATTTGGGCACGCCGAGTGCGAAAATACGCGAAATAAAGGGAAAATTGAGTGAATTGTACATCGGAAATCGACGCGAAAAAATCGCTCAAGTGTGCGCACGTTTGCGGATTCGAAGTTAACAGCCGAATTCGCAACGTATTCGCAACGACAGAATCGCGCCAATGTGCGCTTCGCTTTACTCTCATCGCTCGGGTCAAGTGTGAGTAAGCATAAACCAGTTTCTGCAAGCGTACGTAAACTACCGATCAATAGCAAGACGGGTAGAGTATTTACTTTGCCTTCCGCAACTACTGCGAGTAAAAGGTATTTGACAGTAGAGTACTCTACTGGTAGTACTTGAGTATTTTCGAAGAAAACATACATTTGTGGCAAGAATGATAGAAGAATTTTCTGGATCGCGCATTTGTGGTATCTGAAAAAACTAAGGACAGGAATGTAGTGGAGCGATGAAGAGAGCGACGAGCAAAACGTACTTTCAACTAAAATGCTGATATACATACCTAAGTACCTATGTATGTATGTGCATAGATACGTATGTCCATAGATACATACATATGTGCATAGATACGTATGTGCATAGATATGTATGTGCATAGATACGTATGTGCATAGATACATATATATGTAAGTGTCCGCATATATTTTTTCTCGTCACTTGTTCTGTCGCTTCACGGCAGCAAAACCAAGTTGTGGGGAAAACCCTGACGATATGCGTACAATGTACATATGTTAAAATGTAGTTTCGATTTAAAAAAATCGGAGAAGTTTTTCTTTCGCCTTTCATACACCTCTAATTTTAGTATTTATTAAAAAAACTCAATGAAATTCAAAAACTCTATCTTGCATTTAGGTTTACTCAATACCAAATTGAGCTGTCGCAGTGTTATCAAAAAAAAAAAGTTATCAATAGGTAGGTTCAGAAGGCGCAGCAGTTGAGCGCAACCGTTGCTAAACAAAAATCAGTGATCGTTATGCGTCTTTCGAACGACTTCATACATTAGCTGTCCAATTCAACTCTCAAAGGTACACACCAACATGTTGTCTCAAATGATCAGAAAAATATTACGATCATCTAACACGCAACTATTCAGTTGATCAGAAGTACGCAACAACGCGTTCAGAAGGTGCAATCGCACCAGTTACTGAGCTGTTTCGCCTTCTGAACGTGCCAAATGAAAATTCGTTTCTCTTGAAATCAAGTTATATGGCTGCGTATGTATGTACATATGTATGTACATATTCCGAAATTTTTTTTTTTGTAAAGGCTCTCAAGAAAAACTAAAAATTCATATAAAATTACGCACAATAAATGGAAAATAAATTTTCTTCTATAAAAAATTTCTTAAATCAGTATGCAGCTCTTAAGAAAAATATGCTCGTACATCTCGTCGCTACCATGTCCAACTATCGAATGGGAAAATCGGCACTTTTCAAAATTTTGATTTGCCACTAATAATTTTATTTCGTATAGCAGCATTGCTTAAGTTATTGTTTTTGACAACTTATTTGTTGGTTAATGACTGCAAATAGTTTTATAGAAAATTAGAGACGAGAAATAATATTTTCATAAAAATGTAAGTACATACATAGATTTAAAAAGCTGCTTGAATACAAAAGTTTTATGAAAATGTCACATTAAACAACTGTCTAAATCTACTTTATTTTTTATAAATAAGGCCGTAAACATTTCCTTACATCGTCAATTTCCATATTCTATTTTTACTCTTTCAATTTCACTGACCAGCGCTGTAAACGATATCAACTAGTAGGCTAACAACCAGAATTGAAATTTAATACACAAGTACTTACCGTACTACAAGTATACAGAGAGTAAATTTGCTACTCCCTTTTGGCAGCAGCAAATATCTCTCGTACGCGATGAGGGAAAGTAGAGTACGTACTTTGGTGGAGTAAAAGCAAGTACGTCAAGTATTTACTCTCTCAACGCCAAGTAGTGTATGTATGCGGAAAAAGAGTAACAATGTGTTGGGAGTAGAGTACAATGCAAGGAGTACTTATTGAACGAAATGCGGCAAATACACTTGCGCTGGACTCTAGTAGGTATTATAAGTCAGTTATTTCAAATAGGGGTAAACACAAATAAATCTTAACCCTGGACGTTCTTCGTTCGTTTGACTCTGTCTACGGGCTTGTTAGTCGACATGACTAACGCCAATTTTGAATTTATATAAAAAAACAAACAACAGCTAAAAAGTAAAAAAACATTTTATGATTTTGAGTTATTTTTATTTTTTTGAGCATATTAACAAAATATTAAATACATGTGACCTGGTCTACGAAAAGGGAGCTTACGTGCGAAAACTGGTTTTCTGTGAAAAAGCTGTTAAAAGTAAGCAACTCGTTTCGTCAGTTTCTCATTATCTCGTTAATTGTTCTCCGCGCCGGACGTCCAGTAAGTGTTGTTGTTGGTCCAGTAAGTGTTGTTGTTGGTCGGAATATTATTATAGTTCATCGTGTAAGTTGCTAGTGTGGAACATTTAAAAAAGTAACACTGAAGAAGTGACGTTTACTGTTTCTGTTGATTATCGTCTTCGCATTTCGCATGAAATGAAACATGAGTGTTGATGAGGAGTTCAGTGCCGTATACGGACAATATTTCCATGAAAAGGATGATGAAAACGATGATGAAAACTATGAAGAGAGCGATGATGATGAAGACGAAGTATGTGTATCTCAGGCAGAAGATGATCAGGCAGGATCAACACGTAAAAAGATCTCAAGGAAAACGACAACAAAGAAAAATACATAAACTACTCAGCATTATTATTTTTGGCCCATAATACGTTTTTCTAGTGTATAATCATGTCTTTATAGCTTATAATTCAATGTATTTTGTTCATTACCAATAAATTATGTTTTGTCGTATTTTTACTCTTCTTTCTCTACATTTTTAGTACACTTCTAAGCAAGTTAGGATTTTCTGCTTTTCACCACGTAAAAAGCATCTCATCTTCCATCCGAATCAACCAAAAAGTGAAAATTGATTTTTTGACACGTAAGCCCCCTTTCCGTAGACCAGGTCACACATATTATTTTCTCTATTATATGTATGTAATAAACAAAAAGGTATATAGATGACTTCAGAGAGAGGTACGAAACGAAACACGATTGTTGTTGGTCGAATCGAATAACAAATGCTGAATGTTAAAGGTTGTTTCCTCGACCCACGATTCGATCCGTAGATTTTCAGAATGGAACACCGGAACTCTACTCGATCAGCTATTTAAATTTCAAATTGGTCTGTAACTGTCGATAAAGGGAAGCGGAGATTCCACATTCGTAACTGCCGACGAAACAATACAGAATCTACCAGTCCAATCTTTAAATATTTGGATATTGAATTTTCCAATTGGTTACATTGAAAAGATATTTAATTATGGCTAACAAAGTCGTGGTCATAAATGCACTTTTTTCGCTTGATAACGGCTTGAGAGGATTTCCCTATAGGGTATTTAGATGCTTATTAATAAACACATATGTACATACATATGTTTGTACAAGTGTAATAGTTGTGGTTGCGCACAAGTTTTACTGCTGCTTATACAAATTAATATTAAGATGTCAACTGATGTCGATTATTATCTTAATTACCAGAAATATTGCCTTTGTGTTCGAGCTATCAAGAGCATGTATGTACATATGTAGCGTCATGCCATGAAAGTGATATGCATATGCGCGTATGTACCCTGCAGTGAAAAATTATCAATTGTTAAAAAAATAATCAGCTTTTAGTTAGCTTTTTGACAGAATTTCGATAAATATCTCACTTTTGCTACCAAACCAACTTAAAGTGAGTTGTAAAGTCGCAATCGGGAGTTTATTTTCTTTACATGTTTCTATTTAAAAACTCTCATACAAAAAACTACAAACTTAGATTTCTTTCTGTACTTCACAAATACTTTTTCGAATTCAGGACAAATAAATGAAATTTCATAATTAATTAATTTGATGTTATGTTTGACGGAATGCGGATATAGGACCACCTACTGCAGAATATGTAAACAACTATACAATGTTCAATGTAAATTAAATGGAAAATTTTTCCATCGGCTTCGTAAAAAGTAGGCGTTCACACATAAACTAACGTTTTCGCGAGTAACTCAGGAACTTTTAGAAACATGGGAGCGGTTCGCTAACAAGTCCATAGACGGCGAAAATTTTAGAGAGCACGAACTTCGGGAGCAAAGCTAAGTAAAAAAAGCTTCACTTCAACTTGCAACACTTCACTTGAATTATTTGCGCTGTCATATCTATGTAGCATTAATGACAGCCTGCGAAAAATTGACGGCCGGTCTGCTTTATCAACTTTTTATCGATTGCATGTGAGCGAAAATTTTACAGGCAGTCTAGAAAACGGTCCTAAAACTATAAAAGCGATACATTCTGTGCGCGAATCTACATAACAACCCCAATAATCATTCATTATTCCATCGAGCGTCAGGTTGGGTACGCAAATTATTTATTTGATCCGTGCTATCGTTGCTCAACATGTGCTTTATTCGCTTATTGCAATTTCGTTGCTAATTTGTATAAGCTGCTCTGCCATCAATTTTCTGTCACTGTGACGCAACACGTACGACCAGCATTTGTTGTCTGCAATTAATCGCGCCCTCACGCACATTTGCGCCCAACCACATACACATGCACCTGATTTGCACGCCGCGGCTGTGCATAGCAGCAACAATAATAATTTACGTACATATTGCAACGCAATTCAAATCAGTGTTAGTCGAAGATATATCTCACCGCATGCCACCACATGCCAGGGATGAAAAAGTAGGTACAATTGTACCCTTTTCTGACGTCTGATGACTTAAAGGTACATTAGGTACAGCCACTAGATTTTAGGTACAATCATCTTTTGATCAGATGCATTTTTAATTTTTTTTTTCTTTTTCCTTTACCGTGCTAATATATTTACTTGTAGGCACGGGAGAAGCTTCGCTTTCATTTTGAAGAATAAACAATTCTAAAGAAAAGTGGTCAAAAGGAAGAATTTAAAACAGTCATATTAAGTATTATCTTAAACATCTTACACTGTTTTTAGAGCAGCTACTACGAAAAATTAACACTTTACTTAGCTATTCTCAAATTCGTAATTTTTTTCTATTAATCTTAACGCTTATTTTCACTAAGTCAAATTCAATGGCATTTGCGGTCAAATAAGTGAAAACAAATTGTCAAATGAGACTAAAAAATGGTATTTTGATTGATTTAGATCATAATAGGCCTTCAGGCGTGTACATGCGCTGTTAAAGTGGCTATTTGTAAGTTTTTGGCCCATAATATCATCGGTAAAAGTAGGGATAAAGGAAAGAAAGTTGTGTCAAAATATGTCAAAAAATTTTGTTGTCAAAATATGACATAATGAAAACCATACAGTTAGGGATGCAACGACGCTCTTAAAAACATCGATGTTCCCGCAACAAACATCGATGTCAAAAAACATCGGTTATAAAAACCATACATCGATGTTTTATCGATGTTTTAATATCTCATCTACTACACGAAATAAAATGTAGCCTGAAATATTTTTTAAACTCGAAAGTTCTAGATTCACACATCCGCTGCAAACCATAACTTTATACAAAACTTTGAAAAATTCAACAAATTTTTATCTTAATTTTGAACTTTTTTATCTGTATTTTTATTTGTATCTTGATTTTTAACCTTTTATTTGAAAAAAAAAACGCAAAAGCCGCCAAAAAAATCATAAAAAATCAAAGCGATTTTTAGCCGCTTAAAACTTGCACCTGTTTTATTATTATGATGTATCTTAAATATGTAAATCTTATTTATTTAAATATGAATAAACATTTTGAAATTAGTTCAGAAATTAAGCTTTGATAATCTAGCCCCGAAAAGCCTGCTTCTATCCTGAATGATGGTTGCACCAGCTTCCGAAAACAAGCGCTCGCTTGCCACTGGTCGTTCGGCACAATACGAACGGAGTGAGTGAACGATGTCGATGTTTTTCACTTTCCTAGTCGATGTATCGACGATGTATCCTGCAGCAAAACATCGATATTAACAACGATTATTTTGGACGAAACATCGATGTTTTGAAAACATCGATGCATCGTTTGCATCCCTACATACAGTCCAGTGTCTGGGATGTCTTCAAATTTCATATTTTCTTTAGATGAGAACTATAG
>NW_016157458.1:218024-228862 GCF_001687245.7 Rhagoletis zephyria
CTTCTTCTCCACAACTTTCCGTGCTGCTACCATTTAGTAGGGCGGAAAAGTGTTCCCTCCATAATTTAAGTACGCTCTGGACATCAGTTACTAGGTCGCCATTATTGTTCTTACAGGAGTGCGCCCCGGTCTTTAAACCTTCCGTAAGTCGCCTAACTCTCTGGTAAAATTTTCGGGCATTCCTCCTGTCGGCCAGCATTTCAAGCTCTTCGCACTCACGTATTTCTGCCTCTCTCTTCTATAGCTATTTGACCCATATTCGCTTTTTGATTTCTGGAAATATATTTAAAATGCTTTCGAAGTTACTTACGGCAATTTGATTATTTTCTAGCAGGCTTTTCTTGTTGTTTTATAAAAAGCTGGATAAAGAAGTATACTTGGCAAAGTGTGTTTTTTGTCTTTTTCGCCAATATTTTTCAGTAGTAAAAATTAAACAAAAACAACGCTTCTTCGATTCCCATTAGACTATAGTCTATAGATATAGGCTCAGTTAAAAAAAAAGCCTAATCATGTTTAAAGTACATCCATCTTTTGTATTCATGTTTTAAAAAAAAATTTACAATAAAACTACAAATGAATGATGTAAATTTTTTTAGGTACAATCTGTCTCATTTAGGTACATTTATTTTATGATATTAGGTACAATCTGAAATTTCCATTTTTCATCCCTGCCACATGCAGCGTGGCGTGAAGTGGGATGCCGCAGAGCTAGGAGTACGTGCACATTTTAAATTGCAAAGAAATTCCAGCGTAACTATTTAGTTTGCGACCGCAGCTAACAATATAAAGTAGATAAGCGGAACGAAATTGAATTGGCAACAGAGGTGTGCGGTTACGGCCTTGGCAATGCTCAAGAGATTGAAGATGGTGAAGCAAATGTTGACTGCCACTGAAAATACATACATACATATATACGTACTTGCATAAGTAGCAGTATCTGGTCTAGAATTTTCATTAAACCATGTAAAAGTGTAACATAGGCATGTAGTTTGAAGCTTAAAGAGCGAGATTGAAACATACTTCAGGGTAGCCAACTCATTTTTAGGAATTCCGCGATTTGGACAATGAAATTCCGCGATTTCGCCCGAAATTTCGTGAAACTCCCCACCCATAGCTATCTCTTATTTACAAAAAAAAAAATGTATGTATTTTGCTGGTTTTTTCTGTTAATTTTATTTTCAAATATAATTCATCTATCTGTATCTATCATCTAATTGTATCTATGTATAAACGAAACCAAAATTTTATAATGTTTGTTAACAAATAAAGTATAAAAAATATACACATAATATTTCAATAATACAGTGCTCGAAAAAATGTGTCGTATTTTGTTTTTGTTATTTAATTTGGGTTACTTTTTATAAAAATGTAATTCATTCTTTAACAAAACCCGTTTAAATCCAAGTTTCAAACGTTGTGCAATATTAAAAAAAATCGACATACTTTCTAAAAATTTCGAGCTTTTCAATTAAATTTTCTAGAAAGATTTTAAGTATGCAGTTTTGTAGCCCACTCAATTATATTATAGAAAAGTGCAAGTTTCAAGTGCATACAAATTTTTAGTTAAGGAATTTTTTTGCCGAAGGTGTTGCGGTTTTCTTCCATATAAAACAAATTGAGTTTATTCCAGAGAAGAATTATAAAAGTCTTTGATAATAATTATGTGTGAGAAATATTTTTTAAGTCATCGATAACTATTATTTTAAGAATTATATAGTTAAAGTCTTTTCATAATAATTACACTGGTTTACAACAAAAATGTTCTATGGATGCCACTATCCAATTCCTATGTAGAATTGCTCGGTTATTCCGGAAATCGAGTTAATTCTTTTTCTATATATACGTTTTCGAGACTTTTTCCATTTACCGCTATTCAGCTTAAAGCAAAAATTGGTTCCCTTTAATCAGGTATATCTAAATATAAGATACGGTAAATGGAAGCTAATAATATTCTCCAAAAACCGTATATGCATCACTTTCCGATAAAGGTTATAGTTTCTGACAAATTAATTAATCATTCCATTTTTTAATTTTTAATGAAAATGTGAAAAAAAAATATTTATCTCAATGATATCTAATTATTATCAAAGTACTTTTATAACATAAGTCTCAAAACAAAAGTTTTATCTTGATATAATTATTATTGATTGGCTTTTATTATTTTCTCTTATAGTAGTTATGTCTCTGGCTATATGAAAGCAAATGCGACAAAGAAAATTATAGAAAATCAACGGATTTTTTAGCCATTTGAAACTTTATTATACTACATACATAGAATTGAAGGGGCTACAAAACCCCACACAGCTCTTTCCATGGTGACGGGCATTAGCGCACACAAGGGGTGGGTTTTGGGGTTCAAACCAATTTTTTATTTAGCAATCGTGAAAACTCACCATCTCTATCGAAAACCAGAAACCAGAAATCGAAAAAATTAACATAAAAGTGCTAAAATTTATGGAATCAATAAATTTATTTTTACTGACTCTTTTAAAATTTTTTTTAGGAACTTTTAAAAGTTGAGCGCATCTTGAGTTCATAGAACTTTTTATTAAAAAAGTACTTTTTAAGGAAAGAACACAACACATGATCCAATCATCGGATCTCTAAACCAAATTACGGATTAAAAAAAGGATTATTGAAATCGGTTCACGTGGTCAAAAGTTATGTATTCCGGCGTATTGATAACCTTCTTTTTTTTGAAGTCGGTTAAAAGTGTTTGAGTTCTGTTAATCTTATGTAAATAAAGTGCAGTTTATGGATTTTAAAACGTTTACAGTATATTTTGCTANGGTATGTTGAATGCATCTATCGGAAAAGTTTCCTTATAAATGTTAAAAATAATGCTTTTGATGCGCATTTTGGGGTAGGTATCTTAAATGTGCACTTAAGCACAGAGGCAGCAAAGCAAAATATACTGTATTTATTTATTACATACTGTACATAAAACTTGCATGAATGTATTTTAAAGAGCGTATTATCTGAAGCAAATTTTCAGTATTTTCCGGTGATATATATTCAGAAATATAAACCCCCCCTAAAATATATTCCTGGGTGCGCCCCTGGTGACGGGTGTGACATTTCAACTTACTTTTTTGTAAATCATCACGAAATTAGGGAAGCAAAAAATAAGGAATTCTTCACAAAAAGCAATTTACCCCCCGCTTCCCATGTAAACTGAAATACCCCACGCAAACTGAAATGCCCCTCAAATCGGGGAATTCCCCACGAGTAGGCTTCCCTGACACACATATGTATGTCTTTATGTATATATGCATTTTCATTCGCATGTTTTTATACGCACTGATATTTGCCAAATCTGATTGAAATAACAGACATAAACGCACATGGGAATTTTGTTTAACAGAGAACAAAGAATGAAATCAAGTTCCATTAGTGCAGCAGGACATGTAAATTTTATGAATAAATATTCCTGCATTTTAAATAGTTCTTATGTAACAAAGTTCTATATATGTAATATTTACAATGTCTTGTAAATTTATGCCACTTCAAATATAATTTGAATAAATGAAATTAAAACTGAAATAAGAGCGTGTGTCAAAAGTTAGAAATTTCTTAGAAGTTATACGGTTACTTGAACATACGCATATGAGCATTTCCACAGATTGGTCAACCAGGACCGAGAACTAAAATGTTAACAAACATAATTTTTTAATGCAACAAAGATCTCTAAATTTTTATAAAGGAAAGGTTTTATAACTCATCTCAGTAATTTTCATGAAATAATTAGCCTGGAACCTGAAAACTGTATTTTTTTTTTTTACTTTTAGCTCCTCTTAAAGGCATTTTTTCGCTTTAAATATTTTGTATGCACAACTTATGTTATGGTTGCATTTGTGCCACATAAATATCAAAGAAGAAGAGAAAAATGCAAAGAGACCAAACAGAGATCAATTAACAGTAAATTTTTGTTTTGTTTCTTACCACCTATGTATGATCTAATCCGAATAATCAGTGGTATGCAAGACTTTCCCTGCTGTGTATGATCAACATGTAAACTGGTAACACAATTTAATGGTTCTAGCCGTCTATATAAAGGAGTTATATCGCAAATACTTGTATCTGAACAATCAGTAGTATAAGAGATATATGGGGTGCTATAGTCTTTGGCGATTTCCTCAGTAGACTTTGTTTTATTATTTAGAAAGTAGCTCGTGAAATGCTCAGCTCTAGCCGTGTAAATGAAGGAGTTTTAAAGTAAAACTGTAACTGTAAACTTTCTGACGATGAGATATGAGTGCAAATGGTGCGAAATTGCATGTTCCTATTCGTATGTTCGCGACCGCATGTTTATTGCTAACATATTGAAAAATAAAAATCGAAGGATCATCTCTTCTCTTCTTCTTATTTGGCACTGTAACCGCCTAAGCGATTTTGGCCGAGTTCGACAAAGCAAGCCAGTCGTTTCTTTTCTGTGCCAACTGACGCTAATTGGAAATGCCAAGGGCCTCCTTCTTCCTCAGCTACCACCAACGGGTTCCGATTTGAATACTTTCAGAGCTGGAGCGTCGGTGTCCATTCGAACAAGGAAAAGCTCATCCCTTTTGCACCAAAGTTAAATCTAGCAAAACGCTATCAAAACATAAAAAAATATATGTAAATAAAAATATATGTGTTCCTTGATTTTTTAATTTCAAAAGCGTACGAACGTTGGAAATGTCCATATACGTTTTTATGTACTTTGATATTAATAACCAATATGCAATGCATATTTTAGTTTAAAACCAATAAAAGTGGCATCTTCAAAGTTTTCGAAGTGGTATATAATTGGAGTATGCAAAAGTGTAATTAACAAGAACTTGTATTACCAGTTTGAATTTCTGTGAAATATTTGATGTATATGTGCTCATTTCTTTAAAAAAAAAAATAAAAATAAGCAATATTTATGCAAATCCAAGCTATCCAAAGACGGGAGACATATTGAACTTGGAGGTTATAGTCAGGGTCATTTCAAGGTCATCATTATTTTTTAACCAATAACCATTTTTTATGACGGCTTCGGAAAGAAATTTTTTTTCTTAACATATAGCATTTTCAGTTTAAATGAAACATTTTTCAAATTAAATGAAACCTTTTTCTGATAAAGCGAAACCTTTTCAAATTAAATAAAACCTTTTTCAGATTTAATGAAATTTTATTCAAATTAAATGAAACTTCCTTTCAAGAATATTTCATTTAATTTGAAAAAAGTTTTATTTAATTTGAATAAAGTTCATTGAATCTGAAAAAGGTTTCATTTAATTTGAAAAAGGTTTCGCTTTATCAGGAAAAGGTTTTATTTAATTTGAAAATGGATTCGCTTAACCTGAAAAAGGTTTCATTTAATTTGAAAAAGGTTGCACTTAATTTGAAAATGGTTTCATTTAAACCAGTGTTTCCCAAAGTGGTCCAGGTGGACCCCCAAGGGTCCACGGAAGACTCGACGGGGGCCCACGGTGACGTGAACCAAATATGGGGGCCCATGAGTTGTAAATGGGGGTCCACGAAAATTTATCTGATTTCGATGTAAAGAACCATTAAATAACTTAAATTTTTTTGAGTGGTGTATAGTGCTCTTGACGCACTGCTGTACTTACCGTCACTTTGTGTTCTCATACGTGGGGAAGCCTTAATGGCCACCTGCAGACTAAAAAGAACCGGACGCTGGTATGACAAAGAGTGGGGCGCGGCGAAAATTGCTGGTGGCAGAGATTTAAGCACTTGTGTCTTTTCAATGCTACAGGATAGTACGCCACCATTACCTTTGTTAAAGAGATTCTATAATCTTGAGTTCCTTGAGACTGAATGTCGAATCTCCATTGATGGTTCCAAAACTGACTCTCGGTCATGATCTGGGGTATTTTTCGAGGTTAATGGAGATAAGCTTCACTTTTCTGTAGGGGATATGCTTCGGTCTTCCAGGCTGAGGTAATTGCAATACTCAAAGCCATAGACTACGTGGTGGAACATAGGTGGAGCGGAAGGAGTTTACATGACTGCAGTAACAACTGAGCCGCACTTAAAGCATTGACCTGCCCCCTATTTAAGTACTTCCAAACTAGTTCGAAAATGCAAGTCTCGACTAAAATATGATGGTGAACATAACGAGGTTGTTTTACTCTGAGTCCAGGTCACTCTGCTGTACCTGGTTATGATTTGATCATTTGGCCAGAGTTGGCTTAGACCAGGCATTCCTCGCTCCGCAACTACTTTTAGCACTCCCACCTTCGGCAATCGAAGCCAGTATGAGAAACTGGGTGAATACTTCGCTCAGAAATGACTAAGAGGCATCGAGGGGATGCAGGTGGGTAAAACTCATGTTGCCTTCAATCTCACAAGGTCTATCTAATTTTTTGCTCTCACTGAGCAGACGACACTGCAGACAACTTGTTGGACTGCTGCCTGGTCACTTTACGTGGCACAAACACCTGACTGTGTTAGGCGTAAATGACAAGTCTATTTGCCCATCTTGCCTTGAAGAAGATAAGACGGTCGAACACTTTTTTGCTTCTTGCTTGCTTGGTTGTTTGTCATCGATTTTATTAAACTCGTCCTTTTCTTCTTCTTATTGTCAGTTTCTGAATTAAAATTTTGGTGTGTGTTTAGCCGTTTTGATGTTTTAAGTTTTGTGTTTTAAAAATGTGATAAATATTTTTCGCCTCACTTTAATACACANTTTTCTGTAGGGGATATGCTTCGGTCTTCCAGGCTGAGGTAATTGCAATACTCAAAGCCATAGACTACGTGGTGGAACATAGGTGGAGCGGAAGGAGTTTACATGACTGCAGTAACAACTGAGCCGCACTTAAAGCATTGACCTGCCCCCTATTTAAGTACTTCCAAACTAGTTCGAAAATGCAAGTCTCGACTAAAATATGATGGTGAACATAACGAGGTTGTTTTACTCTGAGTCCAGGTCACTCTGCTGTACCTGGTTATGATTTGATCATTTGGCCAGAGTTGGCTTAGACCAGGCATTCCTCGCTCCGCAACTACTTTTAGCACTCCCACCTTCGGCAATCGAAGCCAGTATGAGAAACTGGGTGAATACTTCGCTCAGAAATGACTAAGAGGCATCGAGGGGATGCAGGTGGGTAAAACTCATGGTGCCTTCAATCTCACAAGGTCTATCTAATTTTTTGCTCTCACTGAGCAGACGACACTGCAGACAACTTGTTGGACTGCTGCCTGGTCACTTTACGTGGCACAAACACCTGACTGTGTTAGGCGTAAATGACAAGTCTATTTGCCCATCTTGCCTTGAAGAAGATAAGACGGTCGAACACTTTTTTGCTTCTTGCTTGCTTGGTTGTTTGTCATCGATTTTATTAAACTCGTCCTTTTCTTCTTCTTATTGTCAGTTTCTGAATTAAAATTTTGGTGTGTGTTTAGCCGTTTTGATGTTTTAAGTTTTGTGTTTTAAAAATGTGATAAATATTTTTCGCCTCACTTTAATACACAGTGCGATAAAAATAAAAATGATGCCATTAACACAAATAAACTATTTTACATATACTCCACGTATAAAGTCACGAGTGAGCCGAACATTTGATGAGTTAATGGTGAAGATAATGTAAATAACGCTAGCGCTCGCAGTGCTCTTAAAAAATATAACTCTTCCGAGCGAGAGAGTATTTGATGCATTTACGAGCTCTATTTTTTAAAACCTACAAGTGTGTAATCACATTATTTTTATAAATAGAACACAAGAAAATATTTTACTTTTATTTTGGCCACTCCTAGTTTGATTTTTGAATTCACCCGCGATGCAAATTTACATTGTTAGATGTAATTTTCACATTTAATTTTTTTCAAGCTTTGGGAATATTTAGAAATATATCAGCAGCGGGTCCACCGAAACCAGTAAATTTTTGAAAGGGGTCTACGAGAAATAAAGTTTGGAAACCTCTGATTTAAACCGAAAATGCTACATATTTTTTTTGCAAACCATAAATACAACATTTGCCACTTTACGAAGATTTAGTGGCCGCTTCCGGAGATTGTATTTTTACATAATTAAAGTATAAAGCAAATCAAATCTTCAAAGTTCAAGTTTTAGTAACTAATCTCCTCAAAAAGTAACAAAACCTTTAAACAGAAAATTGCAAAGAAAACGTCTTGAAAACAGGAAAAAAAGTATTTAACTTGAGTTAATTTTATGAAGTTGGTTTGCGACTATTCAAAAAAGGCGCACACAAAAATTAAAATTTGAAATTGGTGAAGATTTGAAGACTGTACAAGGGTGAACAAAGACGATGAGATTAAAGAGCAATTACATAAATGAGTGCCTTTATAAACCAGTTTTCGCATTTCCGCCAACAACCTTTATATGCCCATTTTCAATACCATCCGTCCTTGGATATCGAAATTTTTAATCGAGTTATCGTGTGCTCAGACGGAGAGACAGTCACGGCCGAATCGACTTCTCTTTTTATTTCTGGGCATTTATATATACACTTGTTTATATCCAACTCGATTCCTTTATTATTTGATTAACTTTAGCTAGCTCGTTAATAGCTTCCATTAACACTTTTTTACCTTTATTTGCCATAAAGGAAATGAAATATAACATAAATATTTCAAAGTAAATAAACAAAAAGTTCTGTGTTCACAGTACTTGCCAAGAGAAAAATCTGAAAGTCAGTCCTTAATATTTCACGATTGCATACGCTGCACAGTGCGCTTTTTGAACACTCCATGTGAATAAATCGTAGCGTTTTTGACAGAAGAAACGTTTTGATATCAGACAAAATGGTTTTGAAAGTTAATGTTATTCCCTTTGATATAAAAATATTGGCATTGAGCCAAAATTACTCTTGTACCTTAAAAAAATTGGTCAAAACTAGTGTTCTTCAAAAAAATAAAATAAAATAAGTAAAAAATATATCAAAATCCACCGCATTTGTCCCAAAAAATATTTTTTCGTACGTTTTATTGCACTAATATTATTGATATTGAGACGAGAAACACGATTGCACTGATTAAAATTAAAGTCTCAATTTAAATAACAAATTTTTTATTGCAATTTGGCTCTCAAGGGGCCCAGAAACTTCTTCTTTGGCTCAAATTTGTCCATGTTTTTTTCGAAGAACACTATTTTTGACCAATTTTTTTAAGTCAACGAAAAATTGTGGCTCAATGCCAGTATTTTACATTATTTTGTAAATACTTTTTGTGTCATATTAAAATCTTGCTTCTGTCGAAGGCGCTACGATTAATTCGCATTGAGTGTTCAGAAAGCACACTGTGCGCCGTACAATTGCTTTTATTTCGCGCTTTTTCTGATGACACCTCTGCGTTATTCTCCGGTCTCTTCGCTTTGAATGAATTTCAAACTGTTAATCAAAGTGCGTTTAATTAAGATTCAAACACCTGACGTGACGCCGGGTTAGGCAAATAAATTAATTTACACCCAAGGTGGCAAAATTGCAAAAGCAAGCAGACCTGCTCAGGAGGTATGTACATGAAAATCTGTTTGGCTGACTTATGTATAAAAGTTGACGCCTTTTGGAAGTAATTGCCTGAGGTAACAACAGCAGTTGTGCTGTTTTAAAGTTATTTGTGCCTACTTGCGTATGCACATTTTATCAAAGTTTAATTTTAACAGCTGCACGCGTTAAATTTTAATGAGCATTGTATCCAATCTGGCAGACGGTTTGCGCTTTAAATGAGTTGTTATTTTTTTTTGGTACTCGCTTGAATTTATCATTTTGTAGAAATTTACCCGCATGGAATGTGAATTTGAATTTATTATTTCTATTAATATTCATGTGGTTATTTATTTATGTGTTATAACATTTTCCGCAAAATTGAATACCAACTTTTGCAGTTGTAATAAAGAAGTGCATAGTATTTAAATGCGCATATGCAATGGCGGACACACAAAAGCAAAATTTCGGTTAAAATAAATTACCTTAAACGAATCGGCAACGCACAGAGGGGTATGGTTCCAAATTTTAATTAAGTAAATAACTTAAAATATGTGACGAATAAGGCGGAAAAGCATGCCGAGTACGCATTACTATTGTCCAATTTCATAGTCTTACGAAAGATGTTCCGACGGCTCTAATATTCGAGGGCAAACACTTTAGTAAATTTTGGTACTCAACTCCGACGAAGGCATTTCATTATCGAGCACATCCTTCTGCTTTCGTTAGCTTATATTTTTAAGTTATTTTTCCAGGTGAAAAATAAAGTAGAAAAAACTAGCGAGATCTCGAGATTTTTCACCAGAGCTTTGACAAATAATAAGCGATCGGGCTTACAGATTTTTAAGCACCGATTCTCTTAATAGGTACCCTTTGAAAATCTTTGCTTGAAATGATTTTTGGAGGATCTCAAACTTTCTGTATACAAATAAAGTGCACACTAATGTAGCTGTACATTAATTGCAGTTGAGTCGATGAATTGAAAAAAGAAAAAAAAGAAAACATTCGCAAACATGCATATATGGAAATGATGAAATATTTTATAGATATTAATAAAAGAAGATTTATTATTTTATTTCTTTCACATGATTAAGCAAAAAATTCACAATTACAACGTGCGAATGCAACTTTACGGTTGAATCATAAAAAGAGAAGTGATTGCTGACAATTTTCAATCAATTAAATTACAATTCGATATATGCCATTATATATATCAATTATATAAATAGGCAATCATGTTTCCTTTACACCCCTTTTACGGCTAAACTGTACTTCTAAGGTATAAACAATTATATATCATTAGAAAGGTATTTTGATGCTGATGTGCAGGCAATTTTTAAAATTTCAAATTAGTTTAAAATAGAGCGAAAAAATCAATTCAAAAGTCACACCAATACCAATGCCATACATGTA
>NW_016157458.1:230700-245683 GCF_001687245.7 Rhagoletis zephyria
CATGGTTGGGGCGGAAATGCCTCCTAAATGTATGCTTTAATATTGATAGTGAATTAAAGAAACAAACATAAACATTAAAAGCGATAGAGACAAAGATAGAGAGGAAGAAATTGATAGGGATAAAAAGGAAATACAACTGAAACATATGTTATGTTATTGAATCTAATGCTATTCTATGTTATGTTACGCTACGTACTAAGCTAAACTCCCCTCCACTTAACCCATTCCAACAAATTTTATTTCAGCTCAACTCAACTCACATAAACTATCCTTAATTTTAGCGGTTGAATTTCAACCGCTGGGCGAACACTAGTAATGTTAAAAATGAATGCGATAATAATTTTTAAAAGACTTACATACATATGTATGTATGTATGTACGTATGCATGTATAGATATATTTATTCCAAATTTGGCTCATTTGCAGAAAACAACGCCATCGTTTAAATATGGTTTAAAAAAATTCATAAACATAAAACTATAAAACAATCACCGTTTGTTCAAAGTATGGTCACTATGTAAGGTTCGATTCCTCATGATTAAATTTAATTAACTAATTAAAAACTTGCCAGCCATTTTTAAATTACTTATGACCTCCTTTCACAGACGAGTGGGGTTTGGTGGCGTTTCAAGTACTTAAAATTTCAATACAACATATTCAGCTTTATCATGAGTTTCACTTTCCCCGAACCGGTTCACTTTTTGTTTCCGTGTATTTACTATAAGCGGAAGAAAAATTTTTCTGGAGAATTTTTTTCTGGCGAATTTAGGGATAAGGCTGATCGAAAAATAAGGATCAACTATACAATTCAAAAAAGTAGAGAAAGTTAAAATGGAGTTTTTTTACATAAAATCTTTGCTTCCTTGACATGGGGGGCTCTTAAAATGCCCTTCAAGGGGCAATCGTCAGATCCTAGAATAGCTTTGCCATCCTCCTTCTTTTGATCCGTTAAAGGAGCTGAAGAGGATATTTCTGGATACCCTTGACATTCTTGATCCGGCGTTATTTGAACTTATTTACAAAGTATCCTGCAAACGACGGAGGTCGCTATAATTCCTAGTAAACGGAAATTAAGAAACAATATGACGTATCTGCAGTTTTTACAAAAATAAGATTCTCGGGCTTAAACTTAACTGTCATCGATGATGTTAATGCTGACCTTATATATCGCTTGTTAGAAGAGTTGACAACTGGGCGGCTAGATCATTTAGTATTCTATGACACTCTATAAGAGTTTTTGGTGAGAACTAGTAGCTATGGAGAGCTTTGAAAACAGATCAACTGTCCGTAAATATGGAGATCTTTGTTATGGCATATGTCCGTGCATCGGCATACCAATTTTGTCAATCCTCGTGCAGCCACGTTTGGTTTCTGTTCTAAGTGGGAAATATGATCTTGTAGCTCTTCGTGAAGCCGATGATGGGATAACTTTGGTCTGAGGCCAGGATTTCGGCCATGGTGACCTCCTTTCCGTATAAGATTTCAAGGTGACCGACAATGTTGCCTTGTTTGAATATACTTTTCCGACATAACATGAGTGCTTGCGTTGTTGCTTCCTCTTGTGATGTAAGGTTGAATAGGGCTTACATACCTGCATTGGGTGTTGTTTTCATGGCCCCTGTTACAAATAGGCATGCGTGTGGTCGGATACTGCACAGCTTTTTAATGGCTATTGTTTCAGTGAAATTCTTCCGCCATACAATATTACAATATTATGGGTTTGACCATCTGAGTATAAGCCCAGAAGGTAATTTTGGGATTAAACCCCCATCTTTTTCCTATGCGTTTTTCAACTTCAAGGCTACCGATCGCAGTGCTAACACAAAGCATGCAATACTAACTTAACCTTGTCTACTGCATTGGTAAAAAAATAATTGTCATATAGGCGTTATTAATTCTGACACTAAGCTGAATACTGAAGAATACAGCAACATTTTTTACTTTATCTAATTTTTTTTATTATTCTCAGGCCTTTATCTAAGCCAATTCCTCTTCATTTAAAACATTTCTTTATTAAGGTGAACGTTTCAATTTTTAAACACTTAATCTTAATTGAGTCGTTCAAATCCTATCCAAAGGAATACGAACTAAAATGTGGTGTACAATGCACATTTATGCTTCAACTATACGTCATATTTTAATAATGCACAAATAAAATCTGCTATAAATTTAAGTATAAATAAATGTTCATGTTAACGTTTAAAAACTTCTAAAACCCAAGTTGACATGGAAATCAAAACCGCAAACATGGACGAATGAGTATAAGCTAAACTTTTCATTTGATTGCTTTTATGAAGGCTTACCTAAATGAAAAACATTTTTAGTTATACATAGTAACATTAGTACACATTTAGACATTCAATGTTTGTTTGTCATGTGCAAATCAACATTACTAACTGTAAACTGCATTAAAGCAGTGGCGGGCACACTCACACTAAATATCACATTATCTATGTAAATACAAAATTGCATCAACATCGTTAGCCAACCAGGCTACGGGTATAAGGGCTTTTTATACCGCTCAGAGACTGCATTATAAAACTTTGGGATTATCACCAAACTAGTGACTTGGTATTTCAATGAGGTTGTACGGCATATGCGACACTGGCCTGAGGGCAAAAAGCAGGCGGCACCATTTGGTCTGCTTGGCCATTACTGCTGCTGTGCGGAATATTCTTATTGAAAAAGAGGCTGGTAGATCATGGTTCCAGAAAATTCTGCCAATGGGCACTTGCCCAACTATATTCTAGGCGAAAGTCTTCGCGATCGAAGTCTGTGTCTGCGAATGTGTTCATAGATGGGCGCCAAAATAGATATTATGTCGTATAGTCAGGCGTTTTTAATAGCCTGGATAACTATAACACTCTTTTGAACCGCCTGGGAGTTAACGGTATAGTGGATGTGGTGCATGAGGGATTTGAAGACAACGAAGGGCTGTCTCGCAAAATCTGGAGACCACATGCGCTTGAATGGTTTTAAACCTTTCTGCGCTACATCTAATGGGAAGAGTCTCTGATTGCTGCCCTTGGCTGAAGTCAGAGGAAATGTTACAATCAAATGGATTAATAACTCTTTCTAGGAGGAACTCCGAGAGACTCTTTGAACTTAGCCGGGAGAGTCTTACTGTGGCTTTCCCTAGGTTCTTGGGGCCGGACCTTCGTTTTTTGGGCTGGTAGAGGAAACTGTTGAGCATGTGACTTCCCGGGTATCATTAATGATTTTCTTCTCCATCAAAAATTTGGAATATGGCATTTTCAACAGAGCTTAATTTCTTAAATATTTAGCCTAATGTCGGATGCGATTATAGTTAATTAGGGTTTAGCACAACATATATTTTTAGGACGGAGTGCGAGTATACCGACGTAATAATAGTACTATTTAATACCACTTATGTATGCTCACTGGGTTACGTATACGCACTGGCAGTTGTTGAATATACGAGTACACATCCATACACACACATATATATGTGTATGGCTTTAGTAATGTGTCGATATATAAGCGCATATCTACGATGTTAAAGTGGTGAAACTCCAAAATTAATTGAATTCTTTCAATGATTTGAATTACTCGTATGTACTATTATAAATTGAATTTAGTTTTTACTTCACATACACTACAATTAATGCAGCATGAACGAGTAATCAGTTAAATTAATTTTGAATAAATATACTTTTAAATTTTATTTACAGCTAAAGTTTATTTTACCTTCTTTTTTTATTCATTCCATCACTTTCCTGTTTGCTTGCACTTGCTTTTTAATATCCTTTTCCTTTAGTGGAAATAACTTCGAATACTTAATTAAAAGTAAGTGCCTGTTTGTAAAACTAACAACAAATTCGTAAAATATATTGCGAAAGCAGCATAAAACTTCCAAGCTTTCAAAAATATGCATTCAAAGTAGAACATAAGCAATTCTGGAAATGGCACGAAATGAGTGAAATGGCTGAGAATGCCAGAGGAAACGAAATACTAAATACCAAGTAATTGGGGGTGAGTTGAACCACAAGCCAGCCAGTTCTTTCGGCTGCTCACTTCGACTTTATTGCTTTGCTGCATTTTGTTAATTTGATATTGAAATTTTGCAACTCTTTGCAGAAGTCTTAATTACATTGAGTATTGAATTTTAACAAAAATCTAGTTGAAATTATCTAAATTTTATTTGTGTTAACGCGAAAACGAAACCTTTTGTAGGGCGAAATTAATAAGTTGTTTGATTCTCTTTTATAAGGCTTTTATATTCAATATCTATTATAATTACTGATACTGTTTGTATAGAATAATGTAGGATTGGGTACTATATTTCGAAAAATAGATATTCGTAGGAAAAACTTAATTAGTTGAACAGTTGGATTTAATTGTGTAATTTGTATTAGGGCCCGCACACTCTTGAGCATTTCTATACCCGAGTTCTCAACACAATCTCGGGTATCGCCATACTCACGAACAATTTCGAGTAGTTATCGAGACATACGTATGTAAGAGCATATGGGTAATTCTCAATTAGTTCGAACTTTCGTATGACTCGACAGTTTTTAATGGGACACATAATTTTCGCTGTTTTTTTAACAAAAATCAGGTTACATATATATTATAATTCAGAAATAACATTGGGAAATTTTCACAAATAAAAGTGTGACGATCCTTTTATTATTTTTTATACCCGAGGCCAGTTGTACACAAGGGTATATTAATTTTGTTCACATAACAGTTGTTTGTAACAGCCAAAACGAATCGAGATAGATATTGACAAATTTATACATAAATGCTTAGAATGGATAGAGAAATCGATTAAGCCATGTCTGTCTGTCCGTCCGTCTGTCCGTCTGTCCGTCCGTTCGTGTACACGATAACTAGCGCAAAAATTGAGATATCTCGACGAAATTTGGTATGTAGGTTACCGTTAATCTAAGGTAGGTTGCTATTGAAAATATAACGGTAATTTCCAGAGATACGAAAACTGCGATATTTTAGTAACTACTGAAGATAATTCACTCAAAATTGATATTTACTATAATTTTGAGACGAAAAAAAAGAATATTAGAAATTTTGGAAAATGGGTGTAGCCACGCCCACTTATGGTTACATGTGTATATCTTGGTAACCGCTGCACCAATTTTTTCTAAACTTGTCACAGTTATTGGCCTTAATACAGCCTACTAAATGGCAGAAAATTTAAAAAAATCGGACAATAACCACGCCTACCTCCCATATAACGGCAATTTTCAGAAATACCAAAACTGCGATATTTTAGCAACCGCTGAAGATAATTCACTCAAAATTGATATTTACAATAATTTTGAGACAAAAAATAAAAGTATTATAAATTTTTGGAAAATGGGCTTAGCCACGCCCACTTATGGTTACATGTGTATAACTTGGTAACCGCTCCACCACTTTGCTCCAAACTTGGCAGAGTTGTTGGGCCTCGGTACAGCATACCAAATGACAAAAATTTTTTAAATCGGACAATAACCACGCCCACATCCCATATAACGGTAATTTAGAGAAACACAAAATATTCGATAAATTAGTAAATTTTAAAGCTAATTTATTCAAAATCGACGCTTGCAACAATTCTTTAGCAAGAAATACGTTTGTGATAAAATTTTGGAAAATGGGTGGGGCACCGCCAACTTATGATCACATATATGTATCTCGGTAACCGTTCTACCAATTTGTACTAAACTCGGTATGGTTATTGTGCTTGCCACATAAAAGCAAAACGTTGACAATTATTGAAATCGGACTAAAATTGAGGCCGCTTTTCATATGACGGTAAATTTTAGAAATGCTCGAAACTTCAATATTTCGAAATTTAAGGAAGCTAATTTACTCAAAATTGATACACCCGGCTTACCAATNCTTAATACAGCCTACTAAATGGCAGAAAATTTAAAAAAATCGGACAATAACCACGCCTACCTCCCATATAACGGCAATTTTCAGAAATACCAAAACTGCGATATTTTAGCAACCACTGAAGATAATTCACTCAAAATTGATATTTACTATAATTTTGAGACGAAAAATAAGAATATTATAAATTTTGGAAAATGGGCGTAGCCACGCCCACTTATGGATACATGTGTATATCTTGGTAACCGCTGCACGAATTTCTTCCAAACTTTTCACAGTTATTGGCCTTGATACAGCANAATTTTTTCTAAACTTGTCACAGTTATTGGCCTTAATACAGCCTACTAAATGGCAGAAAATTTAAAAAAATCGGACAATAACCACGCCTACCTCCCATATAACGGCAATTTTCAGAAATACCAAAACTGCGATATTTTAGCAACCGCTGAAGATAATTCACTCAAAATTGATATTTACAATAATTTTGAGACAAAAAATAAAAGTATTATAAATTTTTGGAAAATGGGCTTAGCCACGCCCACTTATGGTTACATGTGTATAACTTGGTAACCGCTCCACCACTTTGCTCCAAACTTGGCAGAGTTGTTGGGCCTCGGTACAGCATACCAAATGACAAAAATTTTTTAAATCGGACAATAACCACGCCCACATCCCATATAACGGTAATTTAGAGAAACACAAAATATTCGATAAATTAGTAAATTTTAAAGCTAATTTATTCAAAATCGACGCTTGCAACAATTCTTTAGCAAGAAATACGTTTGTGATAAAATTTTGGAAAATGGGTGGGGCACCGCCAACTTATGATCACATATATGTATCTCGGTAACCGTTCTACCAATTTGTACTAAACTCGGTATGGTTATTGTGCTTGCCACATAAAAGCAAAACGTTGACAATTATTGAAATCGGACTAAAATTGAGGCCGCTTTTCATATGACGGTAAATTTTAGAAATGCTCGAAACTTCAATATTTCGAAATTTAAGGAAGCTAATTTACTCAAAATTGATACACCCGGCTTACCAATTAGCGGTAGCTTTCGGAAAGGTGAAAAACATATATTTAATATTTGCGCCGGGTATTTAATGTTCGGCTCCGCCCGAACTTAGACTTTCTTACTTGTTATTTTTACGTTGGTGCGTCGATTGCTCGTGTTTCAGTTTATAATGAACTGGTAGTATTTGGAGAGGAGAATCGAATGCAGCCCGTTGAAAGTACATATGTGCTTGTGAGAGAAAAGAAGTTATGAAGAGTCAAGTGGTGGCTTTTATAACTAGTATACTGTAGCTGGTGCGTTCCTAAAACTGTTATCGGACACCAGTTATAATGTTCTGAAGCATAAAAGGAATCAACCTAGTCGTGGTAGGCTTAATCTTTGCAGAAAGTCTGAAGTTTGGATTTATATCGTGTTTGTTTAGTAATCAGCTATACTTTAATAAAAAAAACATAATAAACATTAAATAAAATACAGAAAAATAGCCAAAACTTACCAAAATGTCGCGTTCCAGTTTTTATTTGGTTCACTGTATGTGTTTCTCGGTAACCGATTTATCAGTTTGTACCAAACTCAGTACAGCAATCGAACTAAAATTACGCCCGCTTTCTATTTCCAAAAAAACGCGTAAAAAACGTTAAAAACGTATGGCGTGTTCCTTTGAAATGTTGCACCATGTTGGACGTTCTAGTTGCTAAAGGAACGTATACTAAAAATTTCAGACATGTGAAAAAAGTTTTTTTTTTTAACATTAAAAATATAATTCCTAAACTTTGTGCAAAGCTCACGAAAATTCTGCAAGTTTTCATGAAAATTTTCACTTTTTAGTCAGCTTTTTTAGAATTTTTTTGAGTATGCAGCTTTGTAGCCCAATCAATTTTATTATAATAAAGTGCAAGTTTTAAGTAGCTGGGAACTACCGTTGATTTTTGAAGTATCTTCTATACACAAAATTTTTTCTCGAAAATACTTTATATGGGAAAAAATGCAAAACACCTTTTTATAGTATTTAATGTGCTGCAAAACTGCATACTCAAAAAAAAATTATGTAAAAAATCTGATTAAAAAGTTAAAATTTACTGAATTTTCGCGACTCTATCACATAGTTTAGGAATTGAATGAACCATATTTTTGTACAAAATTGGCAGAAAAATATTAGAATAAAAATTGCTCTATATGGTTGGAAAATACAGATCTCAATGGAAAGGAACATGCACATGGTTAATAATCTGGAGAGCAACAACGAGTATTGCGCTTGAAAGAAATTCAACTGTTCAGGCTTTAAATACCCTAAATTAAATACGATGCCTTAAATTGAGTATAACGACTTTTTCGATACACGAGAATCTCGTGAGAAAGCGATCCTCCTAAGAAAGCGATCCTCGCGAGAAACTGCTTCTCGAAAAATCTCGGGAAATCGAAGGCTCTAGTTTGTATTGACGTGCTTTGTCAAAATGGACACATTTTCCGACTCGACACCAATTGGCAAAGCTTTTTTGGTCTCTTCCAAAACCGACAAACGGTAGTATTGGGTTAAAAAAGACTTCAGCAGCCTGATAGCTTTTAAGCTTCCTTCAATGGGCATCCTGTTCAGATATAAATTTTGGAAACGACTGTTAAGATTTGTATCTCTCATACAAAATTTAAGTAACTTCAGTCTAGGCAGTGATTTTTTTGGACACGAGTAATCTCAATATCCGTGACCTGGTCATCTACGTTACACTCCAATTGTGTTCTATACTGTCCGTCAACTTGACAGAAAAGTATTTACTGGTAACAGTGAGGTATACCCAAAGAAACGAATGTTAATATGTAGTTTTTACACTTTTTTTGCTGAGTACCAAGCGTTTTCTAGGCGAACGAGAATAACTGTGAGTCCCATGTGGTACTGCAAAGGACGCTAACTCTAAGTGTGTCCCAATGGGTATTGCCGCCTAACCTTATCCACCTAATATTTTCCGCTAGGCTCATAACCCAAAATAATTTTGAAATGAAAAGGATTTCCAATCTCTTAGAATATATGGTCTTATCAACCCACTTATACTTATGTCTATACCTCTTTAGTTTGATACACATATTGAAATATTTAATTTATCTAATCAATTAAATCCAATTAAATATTTTCCACTATAATCCTTCTTAAACCGCTTTTTTTTATGACAGGAATATTGCAATATTTACTATATCTTATCAACTTACTTAAACTACAATTTTCAAACAGGTGGCAACTCCATAATTTTTTCCCCTATATTTTAAGTTGGACTCTTAGCATTGTTTAGGTGAGCACTGCATTCGATTCCATGAATTAGTTTTCGAGTAATGCGCGTACAAACATACAGACAGACAAAAAATTCTAGAAATTCTGTTGATCTAATAAAGTCCCCCGATATGAATTTTTCTTTAATATCTATAATGCATAGACATCGGTCTGTTACAATTTAATTATATGTATAGATCGTCACAAAAAAAAAACGAATAAAGGCGCGGGCTAGAAAAAATACGCATAAAAAAACATCCGCGAAGAAAGACTCTTATTTTCGCTGTCAACATATGTTTGCGGGTGTAACAGTATATAAATTCCCCAAAGAAATTTTGGGGAATAATGCTGAAGTGGGAGTCCTTGGCCAGGTATAAATCTATGTTTACGCGTCTTTCTTCGTCGAAGCTTTTCTTAGGCGTCTTTTTTCGTAAATTAAACTAAATTTTTTAAGCGTCTTTTTTCGCCGTCAAAACACTAGCTCGCTTTTATTTGCGTCTGGTAACGAGATGTACACAAAATCCGAAAATCCAGAGGATGGTTATGCGGAATCAAGTTCATCATTAATTTTCCTAGATAACGACTACCCAAAAATTTTGCTTCATGCACCAAAATTATGCAAAGGCAAAGCAAAGGTATCCTTTGGTACATAATAGAAAACTTGCTTCAAATGAAATTTAATACATAGATACGACACAAAAAGAAAAAAAACTATCACAACCAAAAGTAGATTATTGTCACAAATTATTAATGCAAATAAGATTTGTTTTCCCTTTCATTGTAATTTTTCACTTTTCCTACAGAAAGTTTTTCTACTTAAAAGTCACAGATTATACAGCGAAAGATTTTTTTTTTAACAGAAAGAAATAATATGCATATACATATATAACATTTTTTAAACCACAAATGATTGATAATAGTAACGCTTATTTTCAGATGTAGGCCGTTTTTAACGATTTTTTTCAATAATTTTTGTTTTCAAAATTACAATTACTCGCAAATGTTAGTTATAGTATTTCACTACTCATTAGTTAATTACATTTACGGCTAAGTTTTTTATAAAAAAATAATCTTATGGCAGATAGTTAATTTGCTGTCCTACATAAAAACCATCATTTAGCTGAACTTACTCATTTTACACAGAAAGCTCTATCCAAATACTAATATTTAATTCACTAACAGTAAATAGCGTCTCACTTAGTTAATTATTATATCTAACATTGTTACTTACTGATATACTATTCGCAACATACTTACATCATACATATATGCCTACAAACATACACACATGCATACGCTGTCCATTTTGGTTTACAAAAGTCTCATTAGCTCTATATTGCTCACCCTGTTTTATCCCTGTTACTAACTGTTTAATGGTCTGTAAGTCGGTCGGTCACTCACCTTCACTGATTTGCCCGTGTCCTCCGGCAGCACCATTAGTGGCTATCTGCCTATATACATATGTATAAGCGAACACTGCCTACTGCTTCCACCACCTCCTCCTCCATGCCCTTTTGAAAATTCAGCAAATTTAAACCAATTCCGTTTCCATTTCCGTCACAACCTGCACAGCTTCCACCATGGTCGTGGTTGCCACCGTCACCGAATCTCACGGAACGTATGTCGTCGTCAGCGATGCAGCATCTGCACTGGATACACAGCACACCAACGCCGAAGCGGTGCGTTTTGGTCAAATCGCAGACACTTGTTCGATTTCGGCCGACGAGCGGCCCGAATTCATCATCACCACATTTTTCGCCGCATAATCAGTTACGAAGCGGTCGCTATTTCGCGGATGTATATTGCCAACTTCTTGTCGACAACACCATGGATTTCGTGTGGTGAGTATGCGTTTGAAAGCATCACGAAATTCCTTGTTGAAAATTGAGTAAATTATTGGATTGAAAGCTGAGTTGGAGTAGCCTAGCCATGAGAGTATTTTGAAGGTTTGACCACCGATGCAGGTCTTGCAGAAGGCGGCTACGATGTTGACACAGAAGAATGGTACCCAACAGATGAGGAAGACACCCATAATGACGCCCACTGTTACGGCAGCCTTATGATCGGACACATGGTAGGGCGAACTGTGATGCAGGTTACGTACTTTGAACATTTTCGGTTGATTTTTGTTGCGTCGTATACTTTTGTAGCGTTGCTTTTCGGCAACTTCGCCGGGGCGTGTGACCGCCTTAATCGATTTAACATGCTTCTGAGCGTAGCAGTAAAGTCTGAAATAAAGGAAGATTTAAGATATATTAATTAAACCTATGACGATCGTATATTATTTTGAAAGAAAATATGTATGGATATTTAGTTATGCATCCATGGTTATATATATAGTATACTTATATCGACGGCTTATATTCAATACACTCAATTTAAAACTTTCAGAAAAATTAATCGACCATGTTAAATTTATCCGCATAAATCACTTGTTAGTAGAGTTAACTATTGGGATTGCAAAGTTAGAATTAACATATTTAAGTGGTCGTTATTATGTAAGTACCGATGGATTCTAACATCAGAACCTAGTCTATGTGAAAAGTGCATATAGAAGGAATTGGACATAAACCCTCGATATGTACTGTCGCCATCAGTACAAAAGTCACTTTTCGACATATCTTACTATAAAGGTTCTGGTAAACGATGAGAATAATTCTCATGAGAATAGTAATTCACTCTTATGAGAATGGATACATACTTTCATCGTGGAGTAAACATCTATTCTCATTACTAATTAGGCGGGGAGGATGAGAGTGAATTCCCTTTTTCATGAGAATCATTCTCATCGTTTACCAGAACCTTAACACAACTGTATAAAAGTAGCATCTTTACATTGAAAATTTCTTTAGCAGAATGTAGGGAATATAATAGAATACATTTGGACCATTTTTAGAATTTTTGTCTGTCTATTTGTATGTTTGAACTGCTAATCGCCGGAACTACTAGAAGGATTTTCATGGGGCTTTGACTGGTTACTAGAGAGTAACCTCGGACATAACATAATGTATAAAAAAGGGGACTCTGAAAAGGGGCGTGGCACATCCCATAGGTGTAAATCAGCTACAACTGCGGAACCATAAGTTGCATGAGAGTGTATTTGGTGTGTAGACATTACCAAAGTAGGTGTTCATAATAATC
This sequence comes from Rhagoletis zephyria, assembly GCF_001687245.7. Classification (NCBI taxonomy): domain Eukaryota; kingdom Metazoa; phylum Arthropoda; class Insecta; order Diptera; family Tephritidae; genus Rhagoletis; species Rhagoletis zephyria. The sequence continues at coordinate 242,974 of NW_016157458.1, forward strand.
TGAAAGGGGTGAGTGTTTACCAGTGTTCGAGTCACCTCCCGTGGACGTGGTATATTTAGAGAACCGTAACTTGAAACCATTGCTAAACGGAATGACCTTTTGTAAACTAAAGAGGGATGAGAGTTGACAACTCCCATATTCGGCATACGTTCAGAGAACCATAAGCTTGGATTAAGTCAGTTAAAAACTGGAGCACTTTATATTATTTTTTCGCTACCTTGAACCACCCAACATTAATAATGGAACAAGATCAGTGTTGCCACTGCCTTAGCCTTTAAAGTATTCACAAAAGTCGAAAACTCTATCCAAATGTATCCACCGAAAAGATCGGACATTTTTACACAGTGCATCTATGTAAAACAAACGCGGCCCCATAACAAACTTATTTACAAGTAGTCAGTACTTTCCCATCCTTAGACAGGGATTTAAGAAACAAAGGCCCGTAGTTATAGTCAAAATTAAGTCGACTTTAAAGTTATTTGCAGCTTTTTGACATAATTTTCAAGGGTATTTCTGTGAAAAAAGCTGCGAATAACTTTTGTGTCGACTTAATTTGTACTATACCTAAACGCCTATTTTCCTAGACCTATTTCTTGGAATGGGAAATTACTGACTACAACTACATACGGGCCAAAGTTTCCGCATGTTCGATGTTTGTTATTCGTTTAGATTCCCACAAATAATACATGCAAAAAATGTTTCCCAGTCAATCAATATAATACTAATTTAAACTAATTCTGACCTGTTACATTTAGTTCAGTAAATTGTTATTTCCTGTTATTATGGTTACAGTATTTTTCTATAAAACTGTTGGATTGGGAACTATCTATGAAATTAAAAGAATTCTCAAAAACTTGTATTTGTCTGTTGTCAAGAATAAGGGAAAATTTCTTGCTTGGAGGGTGAGCAGCCAACTGTTAAAAAAATGCTATAATCGCTCGTATAAAAATAAAAAAAAAAAAACTTTCCTTCAACTTACTAATACTTATGGGAAAAGGTGTCTAAATTTACAGTGAGGAAAAACACGAAGTATCCACCAAAATTTAAGGCGAAAATGTATCCAATTGGATACATATGTATCAAAACGGCAACACTGAGCAAGATTGGTAGTAAAATATGTAGTAGTATAAGTAGGAATGATGGCCAATATAATTGAAGCAAAAATTTTTATTGTATGCGATAAAGGAGAAGATGTGTTTCTGTTAGGAGTCCCATTTATTCCCACAGACCTTACATTTGTATTTAAAAGCCTTCAGTACTTTCTGAGGCTTTGCTTTGACATGCTGGGTTTCAACTGGAAAACCGCTGCTGTACCCACAGTCAGTTATATGTCGGATGCTCACGGGTGGGATGTCCGAATAGATTGTGTGCATCTACACCTCAACATAAAAGTAAAAAAAGCTCGTGCCTCCTTAAATTTATGATACACTGACTTTAGCAAAAAATGATGCCGACAGATGGGATACATTAAGAATCCGTCTATATTGTACGATCTGGCTTAACGGAAATTAACATTTTGATAAGAACTGATTCTGGAAAAAAATTGCCGTAGTGATGTGCTGAGTCGATACTTTTAGGTATTGATCGACACTCGGTACCGATTTAAAAGGTATCCAATACTTTCGATACTCGGTACTGAAATATTTATGCTTCCAATAAGAACGCATAAAGGCCAAAAAGAGAAGCGGTTCAGGGGAGCCTAGCCTATTAAAATCCGAGTGAAACCTTTTTTTTGGTAGATGAATCGGACGCTGTTATCTTTGTAGGCCTGAAAAATTGTGAAAAATATTCGTAGTCGAAATAAAATCTATGTAGATCTTCTATTGGGCACCGAAAAGTAAGTATTAGGTACCGAAATCTTTCTGAAGTGTTGGGTACCGGCAGATGGCGCTGGAATCAAGATAGTTAGATACCCCCTACGAATTTACTTTTACATGACTTAATAAAGGATGGCGTTAAGTAGGCCTACAAAGAAGCGCAAAACTGTTTAAGCGCCCCAGATATCGTAGGTGTATCAACAGGTCATGGGTGTATCAAACAAAGGTAGACGAATTAGAAAGAACACGGTAGGAATATCAAGAACCCCGTTTGAACGAGAAAACTCTTAGGTCCTGTGGGACAGCAAACCTTGCAGATATGCCACTGCTCATAGCATCGAAAGATATTAGTACATATACCATATGTATATGGCGTAATTATTATTGGCCAATTAGTAAGGAAGGTTCTGCTCTTCAGTTGTTTCAACCTAAACTAATAATTTTTACTTTACAACCCGTTTCTGAACACCCTCTGCTTTGAGCTGATAACCTTTTTTGCTAGTTGGAGCGAAGAAGTAAAGATTTTATTTTCTTTCCATCATTTATATGCGTTCGCTTTATGCACTTATATGCATTAGGGTGGCCCTTAAAAAACCAAATGAACGATGCCTTTCAGTCTCATCCCCTGAATCGGTACCACCAACACTGATATCATATAAAGTTTGGTCGCGTTTGCAGACGGTTTAGGGGCAAAGTACAGATTCCTTTAAATTAAAATAATTTTTTTGTCATCCTAACTATACCCAAAATCGATGATGTGCGACACGCTTTAACCGACTTCAATCGGCACAGAAATTTATATGTGATATCTTCGACTATGATAGTAACGATTTAATTTTAATTTTTTGAGCCTCCGTAGAGGAAATTGAATTTGTATATAGCTCTGTGCATGC
>NW_016157458.1:245693-293944 GCF_001687245.7 Rhagoletis zephyria
CATGTCCAACTATCGAATGTGAAAATCGGCACTTTTCAAAATTTTGATTTGCCACTAATAATTTTATTTCGTATAGCAGCATTGCTTAAGTTATTGTTTTTGACAACTTATTTGTTGGTTAATGACTGCAAATAGTTTTATAGAAAATTAGAGACGAGAAATAATACTTTCATAAAAATTTAAGTACATACATAGATTTAAAAAGCTGCTTGAATACAAAAGTTTTATGAAAATGTCACATTAAACAACTGTCTAAATCTACGTTATTTTTTATAAATAAGGCCGTAAACATTTCCTTACATCGTCAATTTCCATATTCTATTTCTACTCTTTCAATTTCACTGACCAGCGCTGCAAACGATATCAACTAGTAGGCTAACAACCAGAATTGAAATTTAATACGCAAGTACTTACCGTACTACAAGTATACAGAGAGTAGATTTGCTACTCCCTTTTGGCAGCAGCAAATATCTCTCGTACGCGATGAGGGAAAGTAGAGTACGTACTTTGGTGGAGTAATAGCAAGTACGTCAAGTATTTACTCTCTCAACGCCAAGTAGTGTATGTATGCGGAAAAAGAGTAACAATGTGTTGGGAGTAGAGTACAATGCAAGGAGCACTTATTGAACGAAATGCGGCAAATACACTTGCGCTGGACTCTAATGCATAAATATAAAGGTAGAAAAATACTTTTATTTTCTATTCAGTGAGCCATTTTTCTATTGTACCACTCAAAGATCCGTAGGTAGTATATAAATACTAATATTTGTAAGGGTTGGCGTATGTTCGTTTATGGTTTGCTAGCGCTTGGAAAGGAAATTGAAAATTGTTGCAAGCGGAAAGAGTCGGACTGGCGCGTTATTCGTGCAACAGCCACACCTATTACTTGCCGAATTAATTTTCTCTCCGCTTTTGCAATGGGAAATTTGGGCAAGTTTCGAAACGGAATTGGCAAACTGTGCTATTCTTGCTCATTCGCTGGTCTAAGAATAGCCGTTTGTCTTTTTCCCTAAAAACTAGCACAAAGCGGCCTGAAGTCAAAAAGGTTTGATCGGAAAAGTATGCAAGTACGTACATACATACATACATACTGGTACATACATGGCTGTGTCCGTTGGTGGAACATATATGTACATAGATTTACAATTAAGCGATGTTGCACTATTTTCACTATTTTGCTGCAATATGTGGCATAAGGTGTGCCAGCAATCCACTTTGCGATGTTAGTACATTGCATTAGCCAATTTGTAGCGAGCCATAGTCGTCATCAGAGTTGGTGGGTAAAAGGTATTAGTAGCAATTTTATGTGCCTGAGTGGGCAGACACGCGTCCATGGTAATAAGTGCAACAGGGGCATTCGCACACTAATGCACGGCTGCATCTAGCCATTTGCAATATTTACACATGCAATACGTGCTCGAGCAAACGATGGCGCGCTATTTTCCAAATTGTAGGCAGGTAATAGCCGCCCGTGAGGGAAGGTGCGGTAGTGACCAGAACAGTTGGACAGTACCATCGCGTTATAGCTTTATGTGCATTAGTGTGCGGATAAAAAATTAAATAAATAATGCATTTAATCGCCGTAGCCTTGAAAGTTAGCAATTTCGTCTGAAATATGGAATAAACTCTAGAGAAAATTGAAATATATTGTAAAAGATTAAGAGAAAATAAAATTTTGCGAGAAAATAAATGGCTATGGGCATAAAGTTGTGAAAAGGTGAAAATATACCTACTCACTTAAGCATATAGAATAAAATGTGTTCGGATTATTGCATATATATATGCAATACATACAGAGGAATAAGAGTAGATGAATTAATCCAGCTAAGAATTTATACTTATGTACGATTGTTTTTAATTTTAAGGCACAATGGGAAATGATGTTGCTTATGCCAGCTATTCATAAATTTATAGACAGCCATGATGTCAAGGAGTATACCAAGAGGAGTGGGTAGTAATGTTACCAGAACTTTTCAGAGAAAAGTAAAATAAGCTTAAAAATGCCAAAAATCAATACTTGATTTGTAGATAAAAACAAAAATATCTATGGGTATAAATTAATCCCTTTAAATCTGTATTTCAGTCGGTATTTTGATTTCATAACTGTGTCAACTTTTACATAGGAACAACTAATTTTTTACCGACTTCAAATATTTAATTAGAAAGGTTATTAATTCCATTTTCGATGAGTGGTCCCTAGAGTGGTTGAAAAAAATTTTTTTTTTGGAAATTCGTAAACACTACCTCAAATTATTGTTATTTGTGATAAAAAAAGAGAAACGTGTTTTCTTATTAAAAAAAAAAAACAGTTTAGTTAGAGGTCGCGCTGGTCGGTTTTTTATAAAAGCGCTGATGTTCTCAATTCTTTTATTTTCTTGACATGTTAAAATGCAGCTAAAAATTTGTTTTTTACATATAATTACTCTGGTATTATTGGGGAACATTCCCTTAATTACATACCTATCTTGGACAACCCAGAAACCCCCTGGTAACAAGTTCCAACCCATGACAATGTGTAAATCGTTCAGTATCAACGTTTTAATTTTACTAGTATCTTTTCGAGAGCATATTTTCGGGAACTAGACCCGTTCGAATTGTCCAAGACAGGTGTGTAATTAAGGGAAAGTTCCCCAATAATACCAGAGTAATTATATGTAAAAATCACATTTTTAGCTGCATTTTAACATGTTAAGAAAATAAAGAAATTGAGAACACCAGCGTTTTTATAAAAGACCGACCAGCGCGACCTCTAAGAAAACTTTTTTTTTTCAAAATAAAAAAACACGTGTCTCTCTTTTTATCACAAATAACAATATTCTGATGTAGCGTTTATGAATTTCCAAAAAAGTGTTTTTATGAACCACTCTAGTGGCCCATGCTAATTGATTTAGTTCCAAGAGAGACTTCACATAATATTTTTCCAACAAATTAAAACAAAATGTTTCGTCAGCTTTTGCTGGAATATAAAAGTGCGGCGTTTAAACACCAGCGCATCCAAACTTCAATTCCAAAGTTACAAATTTTGATTTAATATACTTAAGAAGACGAACTTCCCTGAAGTGTACGTGTTTATCGCTACAGTTTGGCAGCTTAGGAGATAGTTTGATGTGATCTCTACAAAGTAGGATCCGGCGTGAGACCAACTCGAAAGCGCCTTTATTGGTCAGATCATTTACTACGCAGTTGCCTACAATATCGTAAGGGCCATATCATAAATATGTTTAGGAAAAATAAAAGGCAACGGAAAGAGAGGTCAGGCGCACTATGAGCGGGCAAGGCATTGATTTCGGCTTGGATATAAGAGTAGATGTCATTACCGACGTCGAAAAGTCAGTTGCTTTGCCCTAAAAGCACTACAGTGGTAGGGACCCATCCATGTTGAAGTTTACCGGTGGCTCCGTTCAACTTCTTATCTCCAGAGGGTCAGAAGGTATGTGAGCGACGAGAGACAACAGTCGAAGTTTCAGTAACGTTTCTTAGTGTATTCAGACGTATGAGAGAATCTATATATGAGGCGTTCCATACCCAAATGGACGGGGTTCAGACTTCATGTGCTTGATTTGTTTAAAATTTTTGAGAGTTGATGGACAAACATAAATAATTAATAAATATGAAATTTTAGCTTGATTAATACATTTTTAGAAACTTTTCAGCACAAAAAAAATCGATTTAATAGTTTTCCAAATATCTCGCGAACGCGGCGAGGAAAAAAACTTGAAAAAAAAATCACACATTAAAATTCTCTATGGAAAGAAATATTTTTAAAATTTTTTTCTTGAAAAATTTTTCACATTCAAATTTTTTGGTAAAAAAAAAGAGTTTTTGAAAATATGCCATCTCAAAAAACAAAATTTAAAAAAATCACAATGGCAGCTCTGAGTATCGGGCAATATTTAAGTATAGTTTACAGGCGCACTCAACAATAACTTGAGTTATGAATCTTTTCTACACCGAAGTTGAGTAAAATGGGTACATTACAAATGTACAAGTTTTTTAAATTTTTTTGAGTATGTAGTTTTATAGCCCATTAAATTTTAGTATAATAAAGTGCAAGTTTTAAGCGATTGCAAAACTGGCGTACATTTCTATTTTAATTTTCTTTAAAAATGGTTTTGCGCATAACAATATATCATTATATTCGAATTATTTAATAATTTAAATGAATTATAAAATATGGGTATCAATAGTAGGGGTTTAAAAAGTCGTTAATTAAGCGGGGTTGCCACATATTTAAAAATCGAATTCGAATTCATCAGTTAATTAAAATATGTATCGCAGTGTAAGGATATGCGCCAAATATGAAGAAGAAAAGCAGTCGACTGTTAGGATATTCGAGATTGTTTTAGCTCGGTACGACTTTGGAACGTGTTATTAGAAATATGAAAGTACGGATGACAAGAAATATGAAAATACGGATGCCAAGAAAGAGAGTGTTAAGAAATCTTTACTCTGAACATTAAGAATGTTAGAAGAGGCTTGGCAGGGGTTTATAAAGTGGCCCTCAAATTACTTAATAAGTTGGATGACTTAAAAAACGATGGTATCAATCGAAATCAGGTTGGAAGGGTTTTATTTCTGCAATATATTTAGGAGTGTTTGCATTTTTTTTAAATTCAACTAAGCTTAAATTAAGGCAATTAGGTTACTAAAATATATACATACATCACATATCGTTGTGAATATTCGCTTCCGCATTAATTTTAACGTTCGCATTCGCAATAATCAATGCGGATCTTTTGCGAATGCGAATATTGAAGGGACCGAAAATAACAGTTATTTTTTTTACGAGTTAAACTTGTGCATATATTTTTTTTATTCCGAAATAAAAGTCTTTTCCGGATAATAAACAAACCGGTTATCCTAATTAAACAAGTTTTGTATCAAATGAAACAGGACTTAAATAGCTTTAAAACTGACATGTCTAAACGAGGTTTGTGTATTATTCGGAAAGGACTTTTATTTCGGAATAAAGAATATTTGGCTAAGTTTAACGCGTAAAAAAATTAACTGCTACTTTCGGCCTCTGGAATATTGTGCAAGTGCACTGATAAAACGTATATCTGGCCACTCACAGAAGAAAGGATTAAAAATGAATTACAAAAACTAAGATCGAAAAACGCTAATCACGTTACAGGCACTCCAAATTCAGAAAGAACCAAAAGAATGAGAATGAAGAATTCTTTGGAAAACAGCGGTGTTTAAACAACTATGCTAGATTGTGAAGATGAAAGTCAGGAGGATACATCCGACATTTGCAGTCCCGATGCAATTCTCAAAAGGGAATTATTCCACCGCAATAAAAAACTTAATATAAAACTATATAACTGAGTACAAAGTCCTCTCAACTGTTGCAGCATCAATCGAAAAGAATTTACAATTTTGCCAAGCTTCAAGTTTTTCAAGTTTGTCGCCTCGAGCGAGTAGTTAGTATTTAGTGGCGCAGATTTGATTTGCGACACTTTAAGAAACACTGTAACCCGTAAAGGCAACAACAAAAGTTTTTATTAAAACAATGTTCCAATTTTTTAATTTAAGCACTAAAAAAACATTATATAAAATTTCTAACCTTTCCATTTCTTATTTTCCTAAATCACCTAATTTGGCCGAGCTTCTCCTCCATTGCCTGCCGAGGGACGACCGCTGCTAAGAAAAAACCTTTATTCTATTTTTTTTTGCGATGTTGCTTTGATTAGGGCTTGAACCCAGGCTTTGTGGAGTTGAAGCGCGCACTGCTTACCACTACACCACAGCGGCCGACAGCTCGGCCAAACACTAACATATGTGTTAGCGCCAATCTATTATTATTATTAATAAATCACCTAATTTATCCACCTAAATTATTTCTTAAAAATACTTGACATCCGCATTAGCGGATGTTAGCTTTTTAACATCCGCATTCGCATCCGCGGATGTCTAAAATTCCACATTCGCAACATCCCTAATATATACATATGTATCACAATTTGGGTATCAGACGAAAGAGATTGCAGAAGGTTTTAGTTTGAAAATATTTTGAAAAGAGTTGCCACCTGTTTGAAATTTCGAATTTAGTTAAGTTGTATACAAGGTAGATATATTAAATATTAAAATATTGGTACCAAATGAAAGAGTGTAAAGAAATCTTTAGTTTGAACACTGGAAATATTTTTAAGGTGTTTTAAGAGTGTTTCCACCTGTTTAAAAATTTTTTATGATAAGGATATCAACCGAAATAGGTTTGAAATAGCTTTATTTCTGAACTATATTTAGTGGGTTGCCACATGTTAAAAAACAACAAGTTGCATTTACCAGGTTTAAAGCCGCACTTATAAGGCCCAATCAGCTCGTTGACGGTGGGCTTTAGTCTTTCACACAATACGCTCGATAAGATTTTGCAGAATTGCTACTCGAACCTCGTCAAAGTTAGGCGGCGGTACGCCGACTTCGTCATCATCGAATGGAGGCTCAGGATAGTCTTCTCTACTCCTTTTGGTGCTACTGCCATCCAAAACGACGGAAATCTGTGTCCTAAATACAGTACAAGTATGATTATATAAAACTGAGAAGAGTTGAGGGGACCGCGTATGTCGAGACTATATAGGCAATGAGAACTTGACCTCAAAATTATTTCTTATAGATCTATGAACATACAAAATACATCCAACCGAATACTGCCTTCCGACTATTCAAGACTTGAAATATAATTCCAAAGACCTCTCCAGGTCCTTCTACGGTATCTCTGCCTTAGCGCCACCATATGAATCTGCCAACCTATCTGCTCCATGCGCGCGCAAGGCCTTAGCATTTAGAGTGAATGCCACAAAGGAGAAAGGAGACATTACTCGGCTGCATCGGTCGCCAGGATAAACAGTACAGATATCGCATACCAGTACGGCTTCCGATCTAACAAATCCACCATAGATTTGTTATTCTAAAAATAAGTTACTAAAGTTTTTAACATAGCCAATTTCATTTCATCTTATTTTAAGGTCAGGTTCTTATTATTCTCACCTCGGATCACTATTCATATGGTCCTCCCATTGTGTTCTTTGGCGTCCTTGAAAAACATCCACGGATACCAAGTCAAAGATGTCGTGTAAAGAAGTCACACGACCTTCTGTTTACTTGCTTAAAATCTCGTTTAGACTCGAATGACGAGTACCCTCCTCCTTCCCAATTTACAAAAGCTGAAAGTAGTGCCCAACGTGACTCCACATATCTATATTATTTTGTGTGTATATACAATTTAGTATTGGCTGCCAGAGACGACTTTTGTTGTACAAGTGTTAAGGTCAACAAAAGGCAATATGTGTCGATTAGCATACTAAGGTATTTTTCCGGATTCGGAGCAGTGTGAAAATCTGGCCAATGGCGGATTTACTAGGTCTGAAGCCACAGTGATAACTCTGAATCAGTACATTTAGAGAGGACTTCAGCCTTTCACACAATATCGTCGAAAATTATTTGACAAGATATTTAGGAAAACAATATGCAAAAATATGTATTTCTTAACACTTTTCTATCGCACACGCCTGCGCTTTGGTACTAATAATTTAAAATTAAATTAAATTTAATAATAATTTAAAATTTTATAACTAAACTTTTAAGCCCCAAGCGATATGTGAATAGGCAAGCGATATTTAGTTAAAATTGTGCGTAAATAAGCTCTTAAAATTTTGATGAGAAAAGAGTTCGAGGAAAAAAGTATCAAAATGTTTAATAAGGCAGATGGCAATGAAAAATATGTACACAGGAATGTTTTTAAACTTTTGGCACATTTGAAAACCGCAATGCTGGCAAAAAAGTTTGAAACTAGTTATTTGTACAAAGGAATATTTTGCAAAACTGGAGGAAGCAAATAATAGAAATGAGAACAAAAAAAAGGAAGGAAACAAGGCGAAAAAGAATTACTTGTCTGGCGCGTTTTAATGTGGGCATGTATATGTACATACTAGGGTGGTCCAAAAATACACGTGACAAAGTAAAGTCGGAATTTTTATGCTCTCACCATTAGGATTGTTCTATACTTAAAAAACCATACCCCTATTTTTTTATTTTAAAATCAAAAAATTTTTAGAGGTCGCTCAAAACGCTTAAAGATTTCCATGTATTTATAAGGGGAAAAACAACTTTTCTTAAAAATAGTATATAATTCTTGAAAATAAATATTTGTCGACCGGAAAACTATTTTTCCGCAATTATTATTTTAACCATTTTTGCATAGTAACTATATTTTATAGTGATGCCAGAAAATGTAATGGGAGGATCAATAAAAAGCTTTACTATTAAAATATGGTTACATAAAAAATTGGGTATTGTTATTGGAAGTCTCCTGAAGAGCACCGGAGTTTTCCGATCGAAAAATATTGATTTTCAACAAATCGATACCAGTTCCAGAAAAGGTTGTTTTCCCCTTATGAAATACATGGAAAACTTTCGAGCGCTTTAAGCGACCTCTAAATATTTTTCAGCGTTTTTATCAACTTGCAATGTTGTTGTGATATCAAAAAAAAAGATGGGTGTATTTTTTTCTATATAGAACAATCCTTGGGGGTGAGAGCATTAAAATTCCGACTTTACTTATTTTGTACCACTCTAATACTACATACACATGCACATATAGATGATGTGCAATCTTTGCAGTCATAAATTTATTTTTATGGGAAATGAAAAAAATTACGAATGTTGTGCAATGCTAAATGAAAAGTGGGAAAAGTTATGAAAATAGATTTCGGAAAAATTCAACAAAAAAACTGTTTCGGTGAAATATTGAAATACTCAACTACATCAAGATGCTAATTTACGTACATACATGTCTATTATATGGAACAGTACTAAACGGTGTATCAAACTTTTACCCTTTCCGTGTCAAATAAGCTGATTTTTAAAGATTGCTGAAACCACAAACAAACAATTAAAGTTCTTTAATATTTATGGTGATTTCGTTTCTACTAAAAAAGTCACCTTTTAATTGCCCGTTTCTCTTTTTTTGTTCGACTCCAGATTAAAGGCAAACGGTGAGAAAATTTTGTGTTCGTTTCTTAAAATATCACACTCTTGTAAGGCAAAAAACGGCACATCCTCTGCCCTGCGAAGCTTTGTTAGGGGAGATGCCCTAAAAATCAGATGGTTGTTTGAAAAGACAATATTATGAAACGCGTGATCTAGACAAGGACAAGCAGGCAAAAACATGCCTTTTTACAGGGTTGAGTGCAGTGATCAGACTTTAAAAAAATTCTGTGTGGTAAATCTGGGAAAAAATGTGGTAGATTTAAAAAAAATGTGGTAGATCTCTGGGTTTGGATCAAACTTTCTACAAAAATTAAAAAAACGCTGCAAGGTTTCACCTAAATGGCAAACTGTTTAACTAGACTCTAAAAAAAATTTAATTTTAGTATAATAAAGTGCAAGATTGAAGTTGCTAAAAATTCCGTTGAGTTTTAGCAATTTTTTTCAGTGACAGTGTAAAGCAGTTCGATTCATATTAGGATATATTTCGAACATATTTTAAGAGACTATTTCAACCTTGCGGAGTGCTGCCAGCTTTTCTCTTTATCACATCACGAAGTAGCGAACAAATGAGGCACGTTCCAGAAACAGCTAGTTGGGATTTGCTGAATTTGACAATTCTCAAGTAAAAGTAAACAACGCCTCAGAAACCTTAGATGCACTTAAATTTACCAATACTGTCACAAAAATCTCCGTTTTTTAATTTTTTCGCTATTAATTCTTTTTATAAACGATATATTTTGCAATTTAACCAAATAAGACCGCGTTTTCTGTCGAAAAATTTAGAAAATTTACTGTTTTACAGTTTGTTTTATCCTCTCATTCGGCTTTGTTTACTTTTACTTGAGAAATTTCATCGTCGCCAGGAATCCGGAATCTTGTATTATATCATTCTTGTTACCATATCCTGTTTAGCGTTGGACAATTTTTGCTCTTGAAATTAGGAAAATTTTGCCAAGCAAAAATGAAACTACTTAAAAACGCGAATATGTATGTAGTAGATTTCAGACCTTGAGTGGTAGATGTGGTAAATGCTCAAAAAAGTGGCAGATCTATCACAATGTGGTAGAAGTCCGATCACTGGTTGAGTGTAACATTAAACACCGGGGGTGGGCAATATTTTTGGAAAAAATGAAATCACCATTAGTTACTTACATAAGGGTCATTCCATGTGGAAGAGGAAATTGACATAAATTTTTAAGTGTATCTAGAATTTAGTAGTAACATATAACTTTTACTTCATAGACTACGTTGTTTGAAAATAAGAAAATAAAGGAAATAAAGCGAGAAAGCTGTGTTTATAATTTCACCATGACAGTTACATACTTTAAGCCATGATATAAAAAAGAAGGTACATAGTTACATTCTCACTTTTTGGGCGCCATATGAACTACCTTACAATTAAACAGATTGTGAAATTTCATGCTACCATACCTTTTCCCCAAAAATCTTTTTTCGTCAAAAAAAAATATAACTTTCAAAATTAAAAGAAAATTTATTTTATTGTGAAATTGGCTGTTAGTTCCTTAAGAAATAAAAAATATGAGCTGCTTATTTCCTGAGTGCAAGAGCACGAACACATTCGCGTGGAATGGCTGGAAACTTGCAGATTGAGCGGAGATGTATTGCCTAAGGTGCCGTACGTCTGCTCATTGCATTTTTCAAGGGGGAAGATTTCGCTTACGAAGAAGGTCGCAAGATTAAGCCGGAGCGCTGTGCCGAAGTTTGAAATGTAAGCATTGCAATTGCTTATAATGGGTAGATTATGGGTTGCAACGCAACCAGTTGCCATCTGCAATACCTGTTCAGTCACTGGAAACCCAACTGAAGTTCGGTTACCATCCGTAATCGACCCATAACAAAGACTAATTTAATTTGTTGTTGTTGTAGCGGCTACTAAACCCCGCTCGGGTCGGCATGGCTTTCAACGTTGTCGTCAGGCTAAGCTAAAGGGTGGCCCAGGAAGTGTGCACCTTCCATAGTGTCTGTTCACAGGAACACGGGTGTTAGCTGGGTGGGGTTTTTAGGGGCATGCGAAGAGGTGCCGTGAGTCATGTGGCGACTCTCCATATGCCAGGTACTCATTGGGCACATCTGCGTTCACTCTGCTTTAGCTGAGCCTGACGACAACGCTGATGGACAAGCCGCCCCGAACGAGGTTTAGTAGCCGCTACAACAACAAAAACAACATCAAATTTTGTGAAAGAAAACGATTTTGTGGAAGGATCTTCAAAAAAAATGAAGAAAATTACAACCTAGAATAATGTTTTGTAACATGTTATGTAAATTTGTATATGTTGTTTAAAATAAAATGGCTTAGCAAACAAATCATTATTAATTAACATCTAAAGCTTTTTGATAAATAAATGTATGAAAACTGGATTTTATGTTACTTTTTCATCTTTCTTAGGCGCTTGAAAAAAATTAATTTAAATTTGTTTATGGATCACATCAACCTGCTATTTGTATGTAAAGATTAAAAAAATCTCCCTTCCCAAAAAATTCCTATGTGGCAAAGCTGCACTTAATATTTACATTTGGAGAAATGTCAAAAATCTGCTTTATAATCAAAAAATAGTAGTAATGAAACTACCTAATTTTTTGTATCATGCTTTAAGCCAATCGTAATGACATATCCCACCAGTCAAAATTATAAATATTTCTATGACGATTATATAAACGAATATTATCAGCATATGTATGGATGTACTAATTAAAAAGCTCAAAATTTTAATGAAACTTTGTAAAATCTTGCTAATTTTTGTATGTACAAAGTTTGACATTTTGACTTACATGGTCCTTATTAGATAACGAGCTAAACTTTCATAAAAAAATCGAAAAATGTAATAATTGAATGGGGAATAGCCAAGGAATGCTAAAATGTCTCTTCCCTATTTATATTTTCGCCACTGTATCTACAGCTTATTTATTTTATATCCATAATTTTTTGGGGGGAATTAGTATTATTTTTTATATTTTCACTTAATTCAAGTTGGAATCGTTTAATTAAAAAGCACTTAACAAATTATTATAAAAACCTCAAAAAAATTAGACAAAAATTATAAGCTACAATATGGCGACAGTGCCAGTTTGATAGAATAAAACATAACTAAAAATCATAGAAAATAACGATACTGGTTATGGTTATGGCTCCCGTATATATTTACTATGCCTTTTGGGATAACGAACGTGCTGCCACGTTTGTACGAAAAATTATTTTTCGGGCCAGAGTACAGGGAGAATATTATTAAATTAGTAAAGAAAACACTAAAAATCGGGATTTAATCGGTACAAAATTAAAAAATCGGAACACTTATACGGCCCGACTTTCGAAAAAATTCAGCGGGGCTATCTTCTGAAAAACGATACTGCCCGCCAAAATCGGTACGAATAGTCACCGTAATTATATGTAGCTATTCGGCAAATCTAGGAAAAAGGTTAAAGAGTAGTGTACACTTACATAAAACTACCTACATATATGCGTGCGAAAAACGTGTAAAATATATGCCAAGATTTGTGAGAGTGAAAATATAAAATAAGAAATCCACAACACTAAACAAAAAAAGGACTGAAATGAAATGCAAATGAATGCAAAAAAGTGCGGAAGTAGGCGCCGGTTGTGTTAACTATACATATATTCCACTTAACAAGCGCCAGAGCTAAAAGAGAAACAATATAAAGTAAAAAAAAATAGCAAAATAGTTACAAAAAACCTTCATTAGTTATTTTAATACAGCGTAGTCTGTTTATATTTTGAGCCAGCGTATGCAGCAAATGTAGAAAGCAAGTTTATTATCTGACACCAACATGCCTATGCACATACATATATGTATATACATATGTATGAGTACATTAGACCGTATCTCAAAAAAAAGCGTTCGTTCCAAGCGAACTTGAATACTCACTAGGAGGGTATCTCAGGAAAGTAAATTTTTTTCGGCAGCTGATTAGTGATGACAAAAAAATTTAATAATCGATTAATCGTAAGAAATTAACCGATTAATCGGTCATTTCGATTAAAATCGAAAATTAATAAAAACCATTTATAAGTTATAAAAACTGACTTACATAAACCCCGTGTCAAAATTATAGCGCACGACAATTTTTTTTTGTTGTTTAATTTTAGTTACTTTTTTATAGCTAATTCATTAGCAAAAAAACATATAAACATAACTATATCAAACTTTGTGCAACATAAAAAAAAAATTAACAAAATTCCAGCTTTTTAATTAGATTTCTTAGAAATATTTTCAGTATGCAGTTAAATTTTTGTTTGAAAAATTCCCAGACTGAAGTATTTGGCACTTACCGCTGATTTTTTGGTATTATTCTGTTTGGTAATGGCGTTGCTGATTTTCTTCCATATTAAAAATAAGAAAATGCGCAACACCGAATTTGGAAAATAAAATAAAATATGTGCATACCTGGGTTGTGATTTTTTAGTAGCTACTTAGGTTAAGCTTGTGTTGCGGTTTTTGGCAAAAATATCGTTTAAAAAATTTGCAGAATACGAGAATGTGCAAAACATCTCAACTTTCTTTGATTCATACATTATAGTGTGTGTAAATTAGTATATTTTTGATGGTTTCTTTTCGATTATTTTGAAAAATTAATCGGTTAATCGCTCTATTAATCGAACGGAAAAATTCGATACAATTAAATCGTTAACCGAATGAAAATAGCCGATTATAATCGGTTATTCGATTAATCGTGCCATCACTACAACTGATAAAAACAGCTGGTTGGTTTCAAGAATCCACAAAATTGAAATTGAAATTGAATTGTTAACAAAAATTCTATCAGCTGTTTTTCTAACTTGTAAGTTTCTGGAATTTTCCTGTTCGCGAACTATTCTGTATATTTTTTTCTTGTGAGAGAAAAGAAAACATTTCGCCGGAATTTTTCTGTGGATATTTTTTACTTTAGATTTTAACCGAATATACCTATTATTAATATTATAATAATAGATTGGCGCTTACACATACATATGTTAGTGTTTGGGCGAGCTTCTCCTATTATGTGTTAGAAAAATAATCTGAATGTCAAGTTATAACCCATTTTCAAGAAAAATTTTAAGAAATTTACTTTAAACAACGGCTAACCATTAGTAATAACGTAATGGAGGAAACATTTAGACTTTTTTAATACCGTTGCAATGGTGTATAATTTATAGAAATCGGATATCAAATAAAAAAGTTGTAGAAAAACGCCGATTTAGCCGTTGTCAAAAAAATGTGTACTTTCCTTTCAGAGAGTGTTCAAAATCGCTTGAAAGAAATTAATTTTTTTTGTTGTCCATACATCTTGATACGGTCTAATGTAGATACATACATATTTCCTTGTACATAGTTAAGGTCAAAGTCTCAGGAATCTACTTTAAGTTTTTATTTATATGCTAAGCGTGCTGAATGCCGAAATAGAAGATGTCAACACTAGCATTTAATGTACCTTGCAACATGTGTTACATAAGTTTTCCTTTTATTTATATGACCACACGTGGCGTATGAGCAACGTGCGCCATTAAATATGAGTATATACATACATAATGAGCATGTATGCACATACGAGCACTTACATGCTTAAGACCACAACTAAATACATACGAACATATATTGTACATAATTACACATTTACATATGTGCTTCGTAGGATAATGAAGCATAATAATCGACACGTCATTACTAACAACAACCACAATAAAAAACACAATCGCCCAAACTGGTAGATATAAATATATGTACAAGCTAACAACAATAGAACTAACGAATAAAGCGGCAGCTTTTGGGGCTATAGTACTCGTGGTAAATATTTTAAATACGTATGGTGCTTAAAGATGTTCTTCAAAAACATTCGAAAAAAGGGTTTCCTAATGCATTAGAATACAACTCCACAACAAGCTTTTCAGGCGTTTGGCGCTTTTCAGGCTTTCAGCTATACAAATAATCTATTGCTGAAAAAATAATGCCTAATTTGCTAGGAAGAGATCTGGTGGGGCACTAGTTGGCACAAAATTGCCTAGATGCCTACATCGCCAATAAATCTCGGTAGAACTCTCCTGCATCAGAGCTATCAGCAAAAATTGGAGACCGAAATCCAATAGTCTCGCATAGATTTACATTGCGTTAGTGAGATCAATTCTTTTTTATGACGAAGTCGTTAGGTGGAAAATGCCAATAAAATAGACAATGTTTAACAAGTGTAACGAAGAAAACAGCAACCACAACTTTCAACATGCTACCAAATTTTCTATTGACGCGACCATAGCTGTCTGATACAGTGCGATACAATTCCTAGTAATGATATCTACATTTTCACTGGCACGATGAAAATAATAGTAGTAGATGAGAACCTTGCGCGCCATGGTACAGCAATGCTGAGCCAGGGATATACTTTGTATCCTTCATCAAAAATGTAGGATTTTATTTAATGAAAGTTTCAGAGAAATTTCCAATAAAATGTGACAAATGGTGTCAACTGCTTTTATTGCCACAACACCTTGGCCAACTATAAATGCTAAATACAAAAAGTCTATTCTTAACGGATAATTTCGGCAACTGTCTTTACCACCACATTTTTTCGAAAAATAACGGCGTTTTCTTTTCTACTGAAATATATTGCCTTCTAATTCAAAAGGTAACATTTTTTGTAGGGAAGAAAGCGCCATAAGATAGCTCTTTTCAGTCCTTCAAAAGACTAATTGTAAGATCTGCTAGTGAGGAGGCAAAAGACAAAAGTCTTTCGTAAGACAGTTGTCTATTCTGGCAACTACATATATTAAAAGCTCTTTACTGTCTCTCGAAAGACTAATTGAAAGATCTGCTAAAGATCCATAAAAATATTCGAGAACTGTATTTCAGGGAGGTAAAACAACACAAATGGTAATAACGCAAATTTGTGCTATTTCCCAATTGAATATGAAATAAGACAAATTTTCTTTATATATAGTGCACATAGGTAGTCACCCAGTCACATTTGACAAAAGGTAGTACATGAACAGGTTAAATGAACGGATTTGTAAGACTACAATTTTGAAAGTGCCAAGAGTCGCGGCGGTCCGCGTACGCGCGCCGCGTCGCGAGCGCGACGTCAAACGCGTTTGACGTCGCGCTCGCGTACCCGCACCTGTCCCCTCCTTTCGTAATTATGCACTCATGGCTTTATAATCGTTTAGAAAAAATAATAACAATAAAATGACACTAGCTCACTTCTGAAACTGCTTTTTAATGTCCAAGTAATGGGAACTATTGCGTATGGTGTTATTGCATGCACCGCACCCATGATGGAATTATACCAGGTGAAGTAATATTAGAGTGGGAAGAAAGATTTTAACACTGCTTTATTTAAAAGTTTGCCTATAAATTGTGACTATAAGGCAGCCGAATGTCAGCAAATAAAGCGAGAAAGCTGTTTTATTACTTCACATGTTTATTGCGCCATGGCTGCATGCAAAGATTTTAAGGATTTCCAGCAATATTTCCAACATATTAAAAAGCATGCAGACAAACTTACAAAAGCGCTATGTCCAATTTGCAGAGCAGTTATTAAAGACGACGCTTTGCCTATATATTGTTAAACTTTTCATAAGTAAAAATAAATGTTTAATTGTATTTTTGGAATAAACAAAGTTCTTTTTCCTTCTGTCAGTAAACTGTTTTTGTTACAAATAGTATGAATAAGCAGGGGGAAATAAGGCAAAAAACTCAGATTTTGGTATTATTTCCCAATTAAAAGTGAAATAAAGCAAATTTTGCGTTATTGCCGACTTCAATTCTCACATAACAATTTAAGCGGTGACTGTCAGTCCGTCCGTCCGTCTGTGGACACGACAACTCGAGTAAAAATTGAGGCACCTTAACGAAACTTGGTACGTGAACTTCTTTCGGGAGTAGGACGGATGGTATTGAAAATGGGAAAAATTGGGCAATAACCACGCCTACATTTCATATAACGGTAACTGCGATACTGAAAATTTTTCACTCAAAATTGATATTTACAATAACTTTTAGACGAAAAATGAGAATATTATAAATTTTTGGAAAATGGACGTAGCCACGCCCACTTATATATGTATATCTTGGTAACCACTACACCAATTTATCCCAAACCTGGCAGTTATTGGCCTTGGTACAACATATAATATCGAAGAAAATTTTCTAAATTGGACCATAACCACGCGCACATCCCATATAACGGTTATTTAGAGAAATAAGAAATCTGCGGCAAATTAGTAAATACTAAAGATAATTTATTCAAAATTCATGCTTGCAATAATTCTTCACCAAGAAATACGTTTATGATAAAATTTTGGAAAATGGGCGTGGCAGCGGCCACTTTTCATAAAACGATAAATCTCAGAAATGTGTATAAGTTTATCTCATTATGTCTAGCTAAACGATAATAAAAATAATCAACCATTGTTTATACCCGCATTTTGGCACACTGGCATAATTCTGTGTTGATCAATAGCACACTGATGATTTGGCAATAACCTGTTTCATCTATGGAAACAACACTTATGGGGCAATGTTTATTGTAACAATATTCATCATATCTCACGTACGATGCAAGAACATTTTTTCTTTGAATCACCATACCCTAAGCATTGTTGAGGCTGTTCCCATTTGAATGAGGAAATATCAACATTTACTTTATTTAAATTTTCTTTTTTTCGCTTTTGAAAAGGTATCTAATAATGTCAATTGACTTTATGTCGCACCAGTATGCGAAATAGTGTCAATTGACCTTATTTCCATTGATATTGTTTTTATACGCATGCCTAAAACATATCTTCTTTGTGTACATATTAGGGTGGTCAATGGTCTCAAAGTTTTCCATGTATTTTATATGGAAAAAAACCTTTGTCAGAGTGGTATTGAATTTTTGAAAATCAATATTTTGCGATCGGAAATCTCGGACAGTCTTCAGGAGACTTCCAATAATGATACTTAATACTAACGATATTTAATGGGTTTCCATTGCATATTAAGGGGTTTTTGGGGGACCTATAAAATATAGTTGCTATGAAAAAGGTGTGAAATAAACAACTGGGTACTATTATTGGGAGCCTTTTGAAGAGATCGAAAAATGTTGATTTTCAAGAATTCTATATCATTTCTACGAAAAGTTGTTTTTTCCCATATAACATACAAGGAAGACTTTAATCGCTTGAGCCACCTCCAAACATTTTTTGGTTTCTAAATAAAAATAAGGGTATATTTGTTCGGTATAGAACAATTCAAACGGGTGACAGCATTAAAATTCCGACCTTGCTTTTTCACATGCATTTTTAGACCACTTTTAATGTATATTCTGGTATTATTTCTCCCTGAGAGGTGACAAATATTACAGCTAATGCAAATTCTTTATAGGCTACACTCTAAAAAAAATTGAGTAGATTTCCTACCCAAAAGGTAGGTTACTGATTTCCTACCTTATTATTCGCGAAATTACATGCTTGATTGTTCAACGAATAGTTTGTTTAAATTTCGGACTTTTTAGAGCGTAATATAGCTGCTTTGGTGTACGTAGATTTACTACGAAAGTGTGTACAAGCTACAAAATACACATCAGCTGTTTGATTTCACCCGTAGAATGGTGTAAAGCCGCTAACAAAAAGGATTTTTACACACGAAAATGAGTAAATGAAAAAAATATATATTCATCGTGTAAACTTACCAAAAAGTTTTAAAAATAAACAAAAATATACTCGATTTAAAGTCGCATTTTTAAACAGATTTTTTAGAGTGTAGTGCCTTTTCAATGGTATTTAAAATGAATGAAAAGCAATGCTAATAGGCGTGCTTTTCTAAGAGACATGCTGACAGCTAGCAAAATTCTTCATATGTATAAATATTCTGCTGGATTTGCATATCCAGTAGTCTTTACCTATACCAGAAAATATCTATGAATTCTATTGGAGGATTTTTTTTTTAATACGAGCAAATACTAGACATTTTTATTGTAATTTTGTAGTAAACTATTGCCTACTTGAAACTATTTCTTCCACGAAATGTAGTATATTTTTCCATGACATCGTTTAACTTTGTGTAATTAATCGCCTTTGAGAATAAAACAACATTACTTTTTGGTCACGAACTGAAATGGCAATCAATTTTGTTGTCTCAGTCCACTCTACAGTGTTCCAATGTATGGGAGATGGAAAGGCAGAACTCAAAGCATAGCAACGGGTGATTTAAATTCCAATTCTTGCATTTTTCTCTCTTCATCTCCTGCATCGTTATTCCCTGTATTTGTATGTATAGCATTTTACTTACCTACAGTAGATGCCAATCATGACGAGACATGGAAAATAGAAGCTGATACAACTGGAGACGACCGCATAGGTTGGCGTCAGGTCCAGCGCGCACGTGGGATACCGTTTTCCATTATCCTCAACGATTAACGGCTGCTCCGGCCGATGCAGACCCAAAGAGATTGGCACAAACGAGACAAATGCGGCCAGCAGCCAAATGGCGGCAATTGTAATGATTGCGATGCGTCGTGTCACCCAACGGCCATATCTGTGGAAGACAAAGAAAGATAGAGAGAAAATGATAAGAAGAGAAGTAACAAGGCAGAGCACGAAGTGTGGTCGGAATAAATTGCAAAGGAGGAGAATTTTTATTGTGTAGGTAAATCAAATGCGAGTTTGAATATGGCTGTATATATGTAGATAACTGTGAGTGTGGTTGTGGGCGTTGTTTGAGTGTGATCGACTTTTGACTTTTTGCCAGCAATGTAGTGAAAGTTAAGCCTTCTGCTGACGACTATGTTTCTATGTTTAATTGTTGTGGCAGAAAAATGTCTGATGTATGATGTTGCGGCCTCTATTGTGTTGCTACGCTGGTTTTTCTACTCTTTTTGAAAGCCGACGACGGCGCGCGCTGTGCTGTGGGAGCGGTTCGATGACCAGATGCCGTGTGATGGGAAAATAGCAATTTTCTCAGTGCAGATACTCATTTTTCATTCAGTTTGCAATTGAAGAATTGTTAGCAATTTTTATAGGCTAATTTTTTGAAGTGGGTTTTTGAAATATATCTAGCACTAACAGTCGCAACAGAGAGTTGTGGTCAATAAAAAGCAAAAGAGCTAAAAAAATGCAAAAACCGCATCAATCAATGTCTTTTCGGGCTTAAGCTTACAAGACAACAGCCGCTAACTTTTGTCTTTTTTTTTGTTTTTCAAGAAAAAGAGAATCTTAACCAAATCTCACTTTCAGTTTTAGCCTAAGATAATAGCCACAAGCGGCACACCTTGATTCTAAACCAATTTGAGTTTTTACAAACTTTTCTTGATGCCTTTTTGCGCACTTTTTCTCATTCCTCTTAAATTAACTGTATCATTTTAATCGTTGCTGCTGGTATGGTTGAGTGTAATTCTGCTGCATTACTCTTTCCGTTTAATGAAGCGCATAATGCTAATGAAAATGAGTTCGCAGGATGATTCGTAAAAATTCAAATACGCAATTCACATTGTTCTCACAAACAACCAGACACCATAAAAACACAAATCCGCAATCTCGAAAATAGACAAAACAAGCTCATTTTGTTGTATACTTAGGTTCTTTTCTGCTTCTTCCCCGCCGTATTTGCGAAATTGCTATTCAAGTGACTTGACTCAATTCATTTTCTCTGCATGAAAATGTAATTTGTATGCTTTGACTAGCATGCGCTGAGAATATGTAATCAGTGCATAATCAGTGTGGTATTTTTTGCATTAAAAAAAAAACAAAAACAAAAGTTGGCTTGTATAAAGTTAAGTGTATGGAAACTTCCACGGTTTGTATTTTTACAAAGGACGTTTTTTCAACTTTTTCATTGCATATATGCAAGCAGTTTTTAGTTGGTCTAATAAAGATTATTGGTTTGAAATTAAAAATTACACCACAATGATATAAATATATTTGAGCATTTTTAATAAAAAGTTATATCAACATATATCTATGGTAAATCCAAAATCATTTTCAAACCCAATATCCTAAATAGATAATATTTAGTTTAAATAAATAGCACAAAAGAGATAATGTACTTAGTTTGGCCAACCACTTGGCGACTTGTGATCAGCAGTGTAATTCTGACAGTCGCTACGTTAAATTTCCGTCGCCAAAATTCTCTAAATGAAAAGCAGTGGAGCCTAAAAGTATACTACAGGGAAAAGTAATAGCTGCGATGGCTAATCTGCCAAGGGCCAGTTTTTCAGTGCACGGTCGTGGTTTAAACTCAGTTTAAACGCCCGATCTTGGCTGGTTTAAACTACGATCAGCCAATCAAATGTCAGCCAGCTGTTTAATTTAAACTCAGTTTACTTAAACTAAGTTTAAACTGGTACTGAAAAACTGTCCCTAAATCTGGCAGTATGATGGGCATGTAAGCGAATGTGGCGTGCTGTTAGGCGCGCCTGAAATTCTTTTGGAGATTTTTGGTAATCAAAATTAGCGATAGCAAATGATGGGATCTGGCTGCACTACTGACAATCACATCGATACGAGAGAACAGAATCTCTAAAGAAAGCAGTGAAATATACAACATGGAAAAGTAACAGATGCAATGCCAAATCTAGCAGTATGAGGGGCTTGTGAGTAATTGTTGCATGTTATTAAGTACACGTGATATTCTTTTGGAGATTTTTGGCGATCAAAATTTACGATAGTGAATGATGGAACTTGTAAAATATGACCAATACTTTACGAGTATACTCATATCTTTCACACCGCACAACGCCATTTCTGATGATTGGGTGATGCTACATGATACTAGCCTAATTTTAAGGACAATTTCAAAGCTGTGATTTAAATTTCAGTATCAAATCTAGTTTAGAAAATATGAGACATGGGCCTTTTTACAGTAACACAATATATTTCTTTTTATTCTAATTTTATTAAGATTTCATGTTGAAAAAACTTTCTTTTGTAAAACTTCCCTTTAGAGGTTGAAGGCTAAAGGTTGAGCTGTTTTACATTTTAGTGGTCCGATTGTAGAAAGCGGATGCCTACGTGTTCGTCTCGGTGAGGAAAAGGTGGCTAGGTCTAAAGAGAGTTGCCACCTGTTAAAAAATTTAATTATATTAAATGGATAGGATAAATCAAATATCGCAAGAGGATTGCCACCTGATTCAAATAAGGTAAATGAATTACTACAATATGAGTCTCAATCGAAATCGTTTTAGAAAGGCCCCATTTCTAAACTACATGTATTCGGGTTTCCACCTGTCTATAAAATTAAATAAAATTTGAATTAAGAGAATTAGGTAATTGAAATATGCATATTGAATTGAATGTGCATATGTATCACAGCATGGCTGAAGAGGGTTGTCACCTGTTTAAAAACGTTTAAATAATTTAATAAGTTAATTGAATTAATTTCTAAACTTTGTTTAGGAGGGCTGAAACCTGTTTAAAAAGTCGAATTCAAGTTAAGTTTCATATACAAGTATATTACAAATGAAAGTAAAGCCAGCTAGTTTGTTTTTTTTTTACATGGAGAAAACGAGCAACACCTTCAACAAAAAAAAATTCGAAAATTAACGGCATCTTATAGCCATCCCAAACTTGCTCTTACAAAGCTCGAAATTTTTACGAAAGTTTGTTGATTTGTTTTAATTTTCACACAAATATACTATCGCTAGCTTAGAGTGAAAAGTTGCTAACTCCCAATTTAAAAATTGTACATGAGAGGAAAATAAGTTCTTTTATCTATTTTCTTCAAATATTTCGCAAAACTTTGAATACAACATTTTGCCTGTTTAAAGCAAAGCAAAACTCCATACGAATCAGAGGGATTCGATCTTTAGTAAAAGACTTTGTACTATTTTGGGCTTATCGAATTTTCTGAACATTTTTTGGACTTAGCAAATTTTCCTGTCATTGATTATAAACGAGAAAACATAAAATAAAGACGTTTATCCTTTACGAAATGATGCATTTTCAATTTCTCTAGCCTCCTGTATCAAAATATGAGTTTTCATAAAAAGTGGACTTAGCAACTCTTCACTCTAAGTCAGCGCTATACTTTTATAAACAAATAACTATTATTAAAAAATATTAAGACAAATGATCAAATCGTATCAAAATGTGAGTGTCGTAAAGTTATGAAAAGCACTATATTTATATACAGATCTCTTACGATAGATTTCAGGAAAAACTTTCAGGTAAAGTTTCCTTCACGACAAAATTGGAAAAGTGCAGCTGTACTGAATGCAGCTAAGCGAATATTCAGTATTCTCAGAGACATGCTTTGACATGTTAATTAATAAATCGCAATGTCATACATTAAACATGACTAAATTTTTGCTGGAAAGCCCCTGCATTGCCCGAAGCTCATGAGTTCGATGTCCGTATAGTATTTATGCTTCTGCACTGCACGATAAAACTAAAAATATTGTTCATATGGAGGACTTAAATGAAATCAAAATTAAATAGTTTATTTAACATTACTCATACGGCATGTATACTCTTTCCTGCTCATTTTTTATACAAAATATTCTTGCGCATTTTCACTTGACTACTCATCCCTTTTTTCTTTATCCATCGATTTTCTTCAATAGTAGCTTAATTTTTGTAAGAGATCAGGCATATAAAAAAGTGTTATATACATGGTTTATGGATGATTTTAGTAGCCTTTTAACTGCCATACTTCTTATTAAGATTATCGAATTGCTTCATAAGATATATGTGATGAAGTGGAACCACTTTTTTAGCTTAATAACGGTAAATATAAAAACATCTCAAAATATCTCGAAAAAATATCCATAGAAAAAAAATTTAACTAGATTTTCGGAATCAGCGAGCAATTCCACATTGGAATTGGATAGTGGTATCCATAAATCAGAGTCATTAGAGCATGATTTCTTCCGTTAAATATTCTTCGCTTGATGCTCAGGCTGATACTATTAGCAGTATTAATGATGTATACTAAGTAGACAAAGTCATTGTAATTTGGGTGCCGGACCACTGTGACATTGCCGGAAACTGCATGGCTGATGACCTGACAGGGAAAACTACCCTTCAAACGTTGTTACCAGGTATGGGGCATTTCTCCTTTGGTTCACTCGTGGACGTTGGGCCTCATGTAAACTCAGCGAGCGTTGGGCTGAAACTAGGACATGCGCAATTGCAAGATCCTCCTGGCATTCTGGAGGATTTTATGTTTGAAGAGCCTTATAATATCACGCTCTTAATCTTAACTGATCCTTTTCCAATATTTTCTTCTAGACTACCCAGCCTTTGCGAGGCTAAGATGGGAACATTTTGGCTCGCACTTTCTGACTAACCCTGGAGAACTCTCAGGAATTGAAATTAGCCGTATTCGTAAGTACGTAATCGGGTCGCAGAATTTCGCCGACTAGACAAGGAAAATTGGTCTCTGTTTATTTAGTTCTCGTGGTATCACGAAGGACAATCTCTTAATGGTCCAAGTGCTTCCCTTGGGGTAACCACTATAACCTTACCTAACTTATTGATGATACCTTTGCCCGACCGACGGGCTTGTATTTCGTCAGTTTGGTCTTTGTTGCTTTATTCTGGCAAACGTGGTTATCGTTTCTATGGTATTGAGAATCGAGCACCCAAATTTTGCAATCAACAACCTACTTAGATGTATTCATAGATTGGTGTATATTTAAAACCGTCTAAAAGAAAAACGAAAACTGTACAATGGGCGCTAAAAATATATTAGGTTAAAAACTTGAAACTTTAAGAAAAGAGGGTCTATAAATGTTCGAAAAAATTATACTTCAAAAATCTTACAAAAGAAAAACATTTCCCAGAAAAAGAGCAATCCGTTTCCAAAAATCGGGCAATATTCCTAACCCAGCAAATAAGAAAATTGTTTTCCGAAATTACAGTTACTCGAATAGTTATTTCTTCGAAGCGGCTGTAGGAAGATTATTCGGTGTTTTTAAAGGTGCCAGTTGAAACAGATGAACTTTAAATCCAAACATTATTGAATTATATGCAGAAAGCGCAAAGGACACCAGCGAAATAATATGTACGTCCACTGGGCCTGATTCGAATAAGAAGTGGCAAGGAACGCCTAGGATTTTACGGAAGTTGTAGTTATATAATAATATATTTACGAAGTTAGCTCTTGTGAACGTGAGAAAATGTGCATATGTATGTACATATATATATGTAAGTCGGAATTTAAGTGCCCTAGGGTTACTCTATATCGCAAAGAAATATACAAATCTTTTTAATAAAAAAATATTTAGATGTCGCTCAAAGCGCTAACAGAGTCTTATGTTTTTTATGTGGGGAAAAAAGATTTTTTTTTAGAAACTTTATAAATAATATCTAATTGTTTGTTAACCATTTTTTTATTTATCTACCATATATTTGTAGAAGTATGTATGTATGTACATATGTATGTATGTATGTGCCGGGTTGCAGCCTTAACGGATGGACAGAATCGAATGGAATTTTGACAGAGTATTGCCATGACACCTGGGCTTATAATAGGAAGAAGAAAAAAATTGGGATTCGACAAGGAGGTGGGGCACCTCCCATAGGCCTGACATTTTTTATCAGCTATAACTTCGGAACCATAAGACACAAGAAATTGAAATTTGGTACGCAGACGCATCTTTGGTAGGTGCTTATAGTAAGGTATATATAAATGAGTTTTTGAAAGGGGGCGTGGGACATCCCGCAGGCGTTGTATCAGCTACAACTTCGGAACCATAACTCAATAGAATATGATCTTTGGTATGAATACATATCCACGGTAGGTGCTTATAGTAAGGTTTGTATACATGAGTTTGTAAAAGGGAACGTGGAGCGTAGGCGTGGAATTTTTAATCAGCCATTAATTGGGAATTATAATTCACATGAACTTGAAATTTGGTATGCAGTATATATTAATGCGTTTGCAAAAGGGGGATTCATATGTATTCATCAATTATATCACTCGGATATTTAAAACTGTGTCTTATAGTCTTTAAACCATTTCGAAAGGGAAGGATCAAATCGTTTTTTTTTATCCCAAGATGCTGTTAAACGAAAAATGTTCATTCGTAATGAATAAATCTCCTTCTGAAATAGGCATTCTACCGTAAAAGTGCAGCTTTACTAAAACTGCTAAGCGAATACGCAGCTAAACGAAATGTACCGTAGCAGACTAATTTTAATTTAAAAATTCTATCGTTACCTTAATCCACGTAATATTAATATTGAAACAAGATTTGTAATACAGAAAATGATGACAAAAATATAGTAGTTAAAGCACGATAAAGCTAAAAGTATGGTTCATAAGGATGCCCTAATTTTAATAGAAAGAAAATAGTTTGTCTCCTTCAATTTATGCTGAACTGAATATTTGTACTGCTGTTTTATATTTTGATTTGTTTACCCCGAAAGACGTCGGGTCCTCTGCTAGTATACATATATGTACAAAACGCAAAGGGATTTTTTCCCAGGATAAAAGATCTGCACCGTTCGCTGGATTTTCAAAAATGGGGTGTCAAATTAAAGCGATTGGCCTGTATATGTGCAAACTGGTTATATTTTTTCGAGCAGAGTTGCCAGCTTTAGATCAATCGAATTCAAATTATTTAATGAGAAATGTCATAATAACCGCACCGTTCGTTCGATTTTCCTAAATGGGATGTCAAATTAAAAGTCGTGGATTGCAGATATGCTATAAGCTTTTTCTGTTTTGAAAAAATGTAGAACCTTTTAAAGCGTTACATTCAAATTATCTAAAAAAAATTCAATATAACAAAATGGGTATCAATGGAAATGGTTTTGAAAATCTTTCTTCCTTAACTTGACTTTAAGAGGGTTGCCACTTGTTTTAAAAATCAAATTAAATTTGAATTAGGGAAATTAATTAGGAAAAAAATCTTTCAACATATGGGCGCCAAAGGAAAGGGGGCTCGGAAAGTAGCAGTTTGAAAATATTTGGAAGTGGGTTGCCAGCTGCTTCAAGTGTCGAATTAAGTTAACTTATCCAAAAATTATATGAAATGTCAAAATATGGATGTCAAACCAAAGAGTGTTAAGAAGTTAGTTTAAACATTAGGAATATTTTTGAGGTGTTCGAACAGGGTTGCCACCTGCATAAAAATGTATTTAAAATTAATAAATAGGTCAAATGAATTATTAAAATATGGGTATCATCGAATGGGTTTGCAAAACTATCTATCTGAACTATATGTAAAAAGATGCCACATGTTTAAAAAATAAAATTCAACTTAATTCATCAGTTAATTAAACTATGTATCGCAATGTTAGAGGAAGAGTATTTAAGAATATCCTAGCGCGAAACTACTTTTGAATAGGGGTGCCACCTGTTGAAAAATTTGATTTTAATTGACTTTTACGTAAGTTATTTGAAATACATATGAAGCGAAAGGGATTTAAAAAAAATTGAGTTTAAACATTTATAATATTTGAAGAGGGTTGCCACGTGTTCATAAGGTGACATTCAACTTATTTAAGAAATCGAAATGTTTCTGAAAAGACTTTGTTTCTGAAATATATTTAGGAGAGTTGCCAGCTATTTAAAAAATCCAACTCAACTTAAATTAGGGCAATTACCTAATTTAAATATGTATTTAGGTATATATATTGACGTAAAACGAAAGAGTGTTAAGAAATCTTTAGTTTGAATACTATAAATATTTATTGTATATTTGAAAACGGCTTCCAAAATGACCAAATATATGGGTGTCATAATGGGGTTGAAAAGGCTTTATTTCTGAAATATATTTAGGAGGGTCGCCACGTATTTTATAAGCTGCGTTCATATTATTTCATTAGTTAAATGACTTTTTAAAGAACGGATATCAATCGAAATGGGTTTGAAAGGGCTTTCGGGTAGGTTTTGCAATTCGCTTCGAACTCAAATTGAACTTTGTAGAGTTTACTCAAAAATAAATTGTATAACCTGCAAAATGAAGATCTTGCCCGGTAGATGTGCGATAAAGTTTTATTTTTTTGATATGCGAAACTGCTTCACGGTTTTAGAAGAAATATGACACTTGAAGCGTTTATACCTTACTAATATTTCGAATAGTTTGTAGATTTTTGAAATTCACTAATTACAACTATTTTTGATATGTTCTCAACACCCCAAAAAATGCAACGGGGGACACAGAAGAAATTGTAATATTAAAAAATGGCTCAAGCTTGCTGAAAAGAAGCAGATTTTTTCGATTGAAGAATACTGATTTTCACGGATTCTATCATATTTCTACGAAAAGTAGTTTTTGTACCACCCTAATGCACCCATAGTTTTATGTAAGAAAATACAGATACTATATATCTAAAATATGCGGAAACATATGTTAAGTTATTTGCATTTGTATGTAGTGGATGTACACGCGTACTTGCGCATGTACAACGGAAAGGGAAACGGAAACTAAATGAACAAATGCAAATAAGCATCGTTGCGCATAAGTAGCTAGACGTAAACTTGAGCATCAAGACATATGTATGTTTAAGCACAAAATATGTGTACGTATTTACATAACTGCAGTTAGTATGTATATAAATATGTACATCCATAGATATGAAAAAAAATATGATTGTGGCATTGCTTTCGTACATCTGTTACGATTCAATACTCCGAATATTTTCTGCATGTGCGCGCTTATTCGGAGCATATACCAAATCAAACAGAATAATTCAATTGCGTTGCTCGCCAAAACGGCAAAAACAAAGCACATACACAAGCACACAGAAGTGGGTACAAAACAACAATAAAACCTCTCAAGCGGTCACATCTTTTCGCTCAACCGTCGAATGCTGCTCACTAGCGTGGGCCAAAAGTCCGCTTTTTTAGAATTTAGATTGGTAAAAGCAAAAATCTGGTTTATTATGCTCTAAAAACAATTCTTAGGCTCGCCCAAGTTCACCAAAGTCCAATGTGCTCAAAAAATAAATTTTGATAAATACATTAATTAATATAGTTTTTTTTTTAAATATAATTGCAAGTATCTTCGAAAGTATTAGTCCTACATAATATGGTGTATGGACCTTTTTTGTAGAGAATCGAAGTAAGCTAAGAAACAAAATTTTTAGTACTTGAACTTTGATGGATTTGGGCGGGCCTTGAATGAGATATTGACTAAAAATTGTCATCTTTCAAAGATATTCTTTTTAGAGCGAAATGAACCATATTTTTGCTATTACTAATCAAAATTCTGAAAAGGAAAACGGAATTTCAGCCCACGCTACTGCTCACGGAAGTCACAATCAAAGTCACAAAAGTCGTTGGAATCCGTAGCCACAACAAAAGTTTCCAGCCGGACACGGAAGTGTTGTGCGTAATTGCATCTGCACACGCATTGCGCGCACGTCAGTACGCAAACAAAATCATATACGCACAAACACATGTACATATGTGCATATGTCCGTATGTATATGGGTACATTTGACAAATTTCGTGCCTTGCCAAACAAACAATACATTTCCAATTCAAATTTCCTTCTGTGTTTTTGCTCCCACACTCTTCGCGTGCTTCTTGAATTTGGCATTTCCTCCATTCATGCGTTGTTTGATTTTTACTTATCAGCAGGTTCCCGTGCGTTAATCATTCGTACATTTGCGTATTCTGCTTCTTATCTATTCCACACTGTATAAATATAAATACCTACATTTGTGGAAAATTTAATTTATTTATTCATCAGTAGCCTGATTGGGCTTTTACTTTGGTTGATTTACTTAATGTTTTATTCTAATTGCGACTCAATGCTCCATTAGATATGCTGTTGCTTAGCACAGCTTAGTATTTTTTCGGTGTAATGAAGCGCAAGCGGGGGAACTGAATTAAGTTTTAATCAAAGCTACTTGAAATTTGTTGCACAAGTATGTTAGTATATAATAAATGGCAATTAAATATCAAATTATACATATACAAAAAAGATTTGTGTTCATTCGAGCCTGCGTCGCGCACGAGCAGCTCAACGGATTTGTCAGTTTTTTCATTCTACTCGGAGTTTT
The DNA here is from genome assembly GCF_001687245.7 of Rhagoletis zephyria. Classification (NCBI taxonomy): domain Eukaryota; kingdom Metazoa; phylum Arthropoda; class Insecta; order Diptera; family Tephritidae; genus Rhagoletis; species Rhagoletis zephyria. Next base: position 275,620 of record NW_016157458.1, read on the forward strand.
GTCTATGATGTATAGTGGCAAGATGTATAGTGGCAAAAAATTTGCCGTTTCAAGCTACATATTTTAAAATTTAAAATTAGTCTAGGAGAATATTACCAATTTCCAAAATACCTAATAATTTGCAGTTTCACTGCGATTATCAATTCCGTGCGGTCAGACGAAAAATTCTCTTTTGCCAGAAGGCATTCAATAACTGTACGTAAATCTGTATCCCTTTACTAAAGCCGTTGTGCAGGAGGGGAGGATTAGTTAGCCTTAAACTAAAGCTTTATTTTATTACAGCTTTCTTACTATGTGCCGACAATCGAGCGGAAAGTGTTTAGTATAAATGACTACATTTGAAATAAATTATTTCACTAATTGCAATTTTTTGCCTGGCTTGTTTCGAAAGCTATTTACTTTAGGCAGGATAAGATCTGCTTGTCTTCCTCCACAAACGGGCATTTCCTATAACTAGTCAACCCAAAGCAAAAAAATTAATAAGTGAAAATATATTTAGCAGTTATGTACACTCTATGTTTCTTAACCCTTTCAATCCGACTTTTGCAGGATGTAAATGGAATAATACTTTTTGAATATTTTAAGTTGAAATAAGTCGATTGATATGTGGAAGCATGGAAATCGCGGGATTTCAGTTTCATAGCCCATTAAATTTTAGGAGGTAAAAGTGCAAACCGCAAGACGCTAGAAAATCGCGTTGACTTTTAAATTGCGCTAGACTTTTATACAAAAATATTAAACATCGAATAAACAAAGTAATATAGCCAAAACTGTTCAAAGTAAAAAGTTTCTATTATTTCTTCCACCACTGTATGTGTCCCAATAAGGTTTTATAGTGGGACATATGTATTTGACCCTAACGAATATTTCATACATGTAAATTAAACGTATATAAAACGTGCCAAAGCACGCGCATTTATATAAATGTATATTTCACACAATTATCTGGGAACTGCATTGTTTCACGGATATGTTTCACTATGCAGATGTTTCTTAATTAAAGTGTTAATTGTTTTAATTAAAGCTTTTAACTGTATATTATTCATTTTAAAATGGAACTTTCTTAATTTCAAATAAAGGTTTCTCATTTTGAAATGAAAATTTCTAAAACTGACCAATCTAATTTTAAGACGAAGGAAGTAACGAATCTGATTTTCAAATGAAGGTTTTTATTTTATATTAAAGATAAACCTGTGTAAATGTTGCCGTGGGCAATGGTGTCCCAGGAGGATCGAAACGGTTAAGGCGTTTACCAAAACGTATGTATGTAGAAAGTGGTGGCTCATGGTTTAAATTGAACTCTAAAACTTTGCTTGTTTTCAAGCATTCGAACGCAAAATATGCTTCTAACAGCATAGGCAGACGGCAGCGTTGATCCGGATTAACGGCGCAGTTGCTCTGATTAAAATTGTGCCTTAACAGGCGGCAGTAATGCGGATAGTGAGCTGCAGGGTCGTGGGTTCGAGTCCCACGGCCACAAGAATGTTTATTTATTTCTGATTCATTCATTTATTAGTTCTATATTTTTTAACGGCGAGTTCAGTTAGTTGTTGTTGACTTTTTTATAAAATTAATCTCTAAAACCTTTAATTCAGTAATAGTAAATGGAAAATGTAAAAAATGTGATATAAAATAAAAAAATGAAAATAAAATAAGTAAAATTAAGTATATAAAAATCAACAAAAAAAAAAATAACGAGAATAAAAAAAAAAATAAAAACAAAAATTGGTTTGGCAATCACTCCAACCGAGGATCGAACCTGGCATCTACAGACTTGTAGCACGCAAGTTTCCCGACTCGGCTAGCGCTGACGCCAAACTCGCTTGTTTTAGGAGCTTCCTTCTCATTGAAAATTCCCCTGATCCGAGTTAATTCGCAAAAATTTCGTGCATTTGTTCGCCTGCTTATATGCATTTGAATGAGGAAAATGCAGGAATTAATGCAAATAAAGGCTGTTTATGCAGATAAGAGAGCCCGTATGTCACCCGTAAAAGATAATAGAAAGAGTGGTGACGTTTACTTCGATTTTGAAGTTTTCAAGAAAATCAAAAAAATTGTTAAAATTTTAGTCGTTCATATTAAATTTTCTATCTTAATTTTTGAAATACTGTTATCCAATTCCTAACTAAAAACAAAAAAAAACTTAGACACATACATATGAATATAAACATTCACGAAAATCCAAACATTATTTAAATTTAGTGCGCCATATTGGATCCGTCATTTTGTTTTTTGAAAAGTTTCATGCAAACCACAACCCTTTTAGGTTCTTCCTTTTTTTTGCAACTGTCGTATTATATTCGCAATCAGACGAGTCTAAACCAGAGCATACTTGTATGAGAGTACTTGTGGCATGCATTTTTTCGTTTTATGTGTTTATAGACTTTTGGTCACAAAAGCATGTCCCCTGGTGCGGTGTGCCGCGATGATAATTAGCTTTAGTATCCCAGTGGGTAAATGTAATGTATGGATAGTAATCGAAAAGATAATCAGTAAAACAACCCTTTTCACATTCTAAAATGCATTTTTTCCCAGCGCGATGTCCTAAGAAAAGTGAGGTATTCAATTTTGCATTACCTAGTATCGGGAAATGAATGTGTTTTAATATGAAATTTTTTGAACTTTTTGAATATATGTATTATCGAAAATTCATAAGAAATACATTATATTATTTTTCACGCATGTACTGCATTACTACTTTTCCGACTGGGATCTTTTCAAATTCGATGAAAATCTCTAACAATGCTGAAACTCCTCTCTTCCAGAGCTTTCAGAACTTTCAAAACTTATCTGCTGTGGTAAAGTTAATCCGTTCTTTTGTTGCTTTCGAAATTGAACAAGCAAAGCGCGACAAATTGCTAATTTCATTAAATGGCTTTACGTTTGAGAGAATCATTTTTGAAGCGCAAATGCCGTATATAAACATAAATATGTATGTATGCATAATAACGTAGCCCAATATATGCCCTAAATGTATGTATGTACATTTATACTCATATGTAGGTGCACATGAGCACATACTGTGACGTTGGGAAGCACGCGAATCCCTTAAGGCGCCTGTTTTTATATTAAATTTACGAGAAACTGTGACATGGAAGTGCGTGTTCTGACAATAAATAGGCACATAAACGTACACTTATTTGACGAGTATAAACATACATACACATGGTCACGTGTATGTATGTGTGAATAAATTTACATATTTGAATTTAGATTCTTGTGTATGAATATGGTGCTAGGCATCCTTTTAGAGATGGAAAAATAGGTGTGACCGCAGTGATCAAGAAAGATGGATACACATTCTGGTCTCTAATATAGAAAAGTTTGTGACTCCGTAGGAATGGTAAATTGAACTCTCATTTGAAAGCAGTTTCTAATAGGTAACGGAGTCTGTCGCCGATATTTGCATCAATTTGGATGCAATTAAGCACCCCGTCAACATTTATGACCTTCGATTACGATATAAAAGCTACGATTTACGGATGTGCACCTGGAATACCTGGAACCACTTAAAGCAAGGTGCCTCTGTCCAATTGATTGATATCAAAGCAGAATACAAGGCTGACAACACCGCAATCTAGGAAATTGGACAGACGAGCAAACGTTTTAAAATTACCATGAAAGGTGCACAAAGTGGGGTGGGGACCCAGACATCTCATCTTCGGGTTTACTCCCATTAGGTAGCGATCAAAATTAAAGCTAAATTAACCACATAAGTCTCATTTCACCCATGCGAATGATTATCAGTTCTATAAGCGCTTAGCGAAAGCATACGAGCGCTATCCTCGGCTCTTTCATCGTAGCACGGAACATGGTATTTAGTTGTACCAGAGACCAACATCGAAATATCCACAAAGCCAATTGGTTGGAAGGTACGCTTCGATCGTTCCTGACGTACGTTCTATCTGTGCGTCAGGCAACGCGAAAAAAGTTCGACGTTGCAAATCTGCAGTCACAATGAACAGCCGAGAGGTTTCATAATCAAATTTCGAATCCTGTTAAATCCAGCAACTCCTCATCGCCTGGACATAAATGAACAGTGTTATTCCATCTTCCAGTGACTTCGTTCAGCTGCGGAAAAGGTTGCAGGTTATTGCCAACTACGTTACAGAGCTCTGCAAGGTAGGCGACGAAGAGCTGGCCGGGAGCATGTACCAGCTGTTAAGCAGAATTTGAGTCTGGTGAATACATGCCCGAAGATTGCAAACACAGTGTCTGTTTGTTCAATCCATAAGAAGAGGAACCCTGCCCTTTGCGCCAATTCCACTGTAGGGACGCTAAATGACACAAAAATCGCAGAGACAAAAAATTTAAAACTTTAACATGGAAAATGTTACTCATACGCCATGAGCGAGGTTATACGAGACGGTCATACACGAAATGGCGTATGAGTAGCAGTATTTCCTGCTTCTATCTCATAATAAATTTTATTGTACATTTTAAATTCACCATTCAAAACATGTTTATTTATGCAACGATTTTCATCGCTAGTAGCTCGGTTTATTTATTTACTTTTTTCAAAAGGACATGCTTTGAACAATATTGCTAATTTACTTCAATAGTGTCATAACTGAAAACGCCAACTGATTGGACCTTATCAGTGTGGCTTCAGACCAGGAAAGTACACCATCGAATAGATTTTAGCGGCACATCAAATTCTGGTGAAGACGCTAGATATGCAAATCGACACATACCATATTTTTTTCCTATTTTAAAGTGGCTTTTATAGCCGAATAGAAGTTGCATTTAAATTTGGGACAAAGTGCCTCTTGGCAGCACATAAAAAGTTTTCCCGCATTAGGACGTATGTCACTGTTGACAGTTATCACTTTGAAGTAGTGAAGGACTTTGTATACTTAGGATCCAGCATAAATACCTCAAATAATTTCAGCCTGCAGATTAAGCAAATATAACTCTTTCCTACAGGTGCATTTTGGGTCCGGTAGGCAATTGAAAAGCAGAGTCCTTTCTAGACGAACAAAAACTATACTCTACAAGTGCCTCATCATACTCGTTCTTTTATGTGGCGCAAAAACGAGGACGATGTGGAACAAATGTGAGAAGGGTTTGTGGGCTTACGCGAGAACTGTTCCTCGCAAGACCTATTGCATTTTTTACATACTTATATATGTACTTGTTTTTCAACGTCATAAGAATTATATTTTCTCACCTAAGTCTCAGTTTTAACTTCTCGAAGTATCCAGTCTTCTTTCTGAGCACAATTGGTTTATCGTTGCTAACAGGGGAAATAGTAGCGAAACGATGACACCATGCAATATGCGATTAAAACTGTGACTTAAGGTTTAAGCAGCGCTGAAAAAAGGATCACTTTCACACACACACACACGCGCGTACACACTCACGACAATATACACTACCAGATATGCAAAGAAGAATCTGTACTTGGAAGCAGTGGGTGTGATACTTTGCAAAATAAGCGGGCGTTACTATGGCATAAAGCTATAGAACAGAAACAGTTGATGCGACTTTAAGTGCTGTGTCAGGACTGTAACAGACGTTGAGCTTCGTGCTTAAACCAACTCTAGACGGAATTCTTAAATCTAACTTAGGCACATGCGTTCAAGGCCATTTCAAGTTGAAAAAATGCCTTGGAGTGCTGGAATGCGCTGGCGCCCTTTCCAGCTTCCAAACTTCTCTCGATCACTTGGGTAACATTTTTTGGCGGAGGAAAGTTTTTATTTAAGTTAGAAGTCCAAGTTTGTGCTTTTAAGTCAACGATAATAAATTAGCTCTATATTTTTTTGTGTATTAACTTAATTTTGTTTATTCCTTACGCTCCTTTTTCAACACTTTTTTTTTGTCACTCGCGGACCCCCTTCTATTTATTGTGTTTTACATTTTTTATACATGGGCTAATGGTGGAAGTTTAGTGAGTAAAAGTCTAACACTGGCGGTTTGGATTTTTGCAGTCGGGCTTTTGATGCCTCTTCTGGGCAAAAAATAGATGATTGAAATGTAAAGTAAGCACATGTTCACAGGACTCAAAATATTTCAATACCTTGCCTTTATGGTCTGATTTAGTTCATATTTACTAACTTATAAAGCTTGTTTTAAAAATATTTTTTTACCATTAACTTGTTTTCAATAAAAGCTATCCTATTGATGATTACATCCTCATAAATTATGTATAAAAAAAGCGTTGTTATAGTCATTAGGTATATTCGGTAGAGATTTGCAGTTATAGCCAAACTCTTTTAGAATTACGAGTATACAGTTTTCAAAGAGATTAATTATACGCTACTATACTTTCTAAAGTTTATCATTTTTTTATTTTTCTCCTCACATACATCCGTGTTTATGTATGTATAACCGTCTATTTTCATAAATTTACGTTTATAAAGGCGCGAATGCCAATGTAAAGCAGCTGCAATGAAAAAACATTACGACACATGTTTATGGGCAAATGATGCTTTCAAGTGTCATTAAATTGACAAGCGTAAATAAAAACAAACCTACAACAGACTACTAGCCAGCGTTCGGACTTTACTGCAATTGCAGTAGATCTACTGCGCTTTTTAGCAAAATTTAATGTTCTGCATCGGTTTTTTCAAATCTACTGCGATTAATTTTCTCTGTTTATTCAAGACAAAAAAGCATTATTTTTTTAATTTTTGAAAAAAAAAATTTATGTGTCAACGCAAAATATATTTTGAATCATCAAAACGTGTTTATGCAACATAGGATATACTAATGTATTAATTTATTTGTGTGTAAAATATATTTTGTTATTACAATAAAAATAAAGTCTACTGCCTAAAATTTATTTTACTGCGTTGTACTTTTAAATTCCCTGCGCTTTGCGAATTTTGCAGTCCGAACTTTGCAGCGCGCCTGTTATACAAGCGTACATACTGTATGTAACATACATACTACGTTAACAAGTATTGTTCTTCTTTATTGTTTGAGCATTACAGCTTGTGTCAAAGTACACACTTCAACAAAGAAAATGTTTAATATTGTTGATGGTCCCATGTGTGTATAAAATACATTGTCATTGCATTGTAATTCACAATCCTGCAGTTCAGCTGAGTTACACACTCCTCGGCACTCCTACATTCTAACAAATACCGGTATGAATGAAATTTTATACATGTAGATACATTAGGGTAGTCCAAAAAAAATAGGTAAAGTCGGAATTTTGTTGTTCTCAACCCCTAGGATTGTTCGATTACAAAAAAATATACACCTCTTTCTTATTTTGAAATCAAAAAAATATTTAGAGGTTGGTCCAAAAATGCTTGTGAAAAAGTAAAGTAGGAATTTTTATGCTTTCACTCCCAAAGTTTTCCATGTATAAAAAATATATGGGGGGGGAAAGGGGTAACAACTTCTTGTAGAAATGATAAAGAGTTCTTGAAAATAAATGCATTTCGATAGGAAAACTCTGGTTGTCTTCAGGAGACTTCCAATATTAATACCCAATTGTTTATTTAACCACCTTTTTGTAATAACGATTTTTTGGTCCCCTTATTGTATTTTCTGGGGGTTTTTGGCGGACCTATAATATATAGTTGCTATCAAAAAATGGTTAAAAAACAATTGGGTATCATGATTGGGAATCAGAGTTTTTCAATTGAAAAATATTGATTTTCGAAAATTCCATACCATTTCTACGAAAAGTTGTTTTTCCACATAAAATAGTACATGGAAAACTTTACTTTTTCAACTTAATTTTTGGACCACCCTAATGTATATGATGATGTATTTTTCTCTGTTATGAGTTTATGTTTTTACTCTTGCAAATGTTGTTGTCATAACTTTGGTTAGCTTTGTTATGCTTGTTCAATTATTCAAAGCTAAATATTTACCTTCCGAGTGGAAAAATAATCATACAATCGAAAATGTATAATTTTTAGGTTTTACTTGCATTCATTAGTTTGCACAATAAAAATTATTTAACTGGGCGTATGAGTAACTTCTTAAGAAAATGATATATCTGCTTATTATACTTAAGGCAATAAATCTATATTTGTGACCTGAAGTAAAGAAACTATTTAGGTATCCTTGTACGTAGGTCCCTCTATTTGTGTGACCCGGTTCATAATAAATAGCCGTGGGTAACACAGTGCGGCGCCGCGCCATTGCGCTGATACCGAGAGCTGAGTTACTGGCGCCGATACCGATTGTCACAACTCAGTGACGCAATGACGCCATCAACACCCGAACACGGACAACACCGGCGGCGCAAAGAACACAGCGAAGTGTCACTTGTAAAATGTGCCGCACAAGGCGAATTTTTACAAGGTGGTGTTGTTAAAATTACCCGCGGTCCTTCTGAATGTGAAAATTATGTGTTTGTTGTATTTTTGGGTTTTGAACTTGGGTATATTTGAATTGGTTTTGCCCAACCGATACCACCTTGTATTAATTCAGCTTAGTTCAACACCGGAACACTGACAACACCGGGTGTCGCAAAGAACCAGCAAAGAACACCCGAAATAGAAGTGTCTCTTGTAAAATGTGCAGCACAAGGCGAAAATGAAATGGTTTGTTGTATTTTTGGGTTTTGAACTTGGGTATACTTGAGTTTTTTCTCAACCGATATAACTATAACCTTGTATTAATTCACTTTAGTGCAGCGTGCAGCAATAAAGGAAATGAGCTTTATCCTGAAGAGGCGCCATTGCGCCAACACACTGTGCTAATTCGAACAATGGCGCTGAAGGTAGTGTGTCAGCGCCAAAAAATTTGCGCCGTTACCCAGTCCTAATAATAAAATAATAACATGCAAAAAGGCGCAAATATTTATTTTTTATCATAGACGGGTTATGTCATTTTGCATATTCTTAAGCGCAACTGCTATTCATTTGGTAGACAAGAAAAAGTGTGGCTGAAATAGTGGAATTGTATAAATAATTACGATATATTTTCCACCCCAAAATACCGGTACTTCCAAAAAATACACACAGCTAATCAGAATTCTTAGGAAATTCTAAAAAGTCCTATACACAAATAAATAAAATTAATACGAGCCATTCATATCAGAAGTAAATTTTTGTTCTAGCCCTCGATTGGTAAATTGAATTTATTATAAGATACAATTTTCATAAAAATATTCATGGTTGCATAGCAAGTATTTACAAGAATTGTGTAGTGATAATCGTAGCAGTTACACAGTTATGCGACTTCCCACTTTAGTCAAAGCGATGCCTGCCACTATGTTGAGGAACTTTCAAGAAAGGAAGAAAGCAAAAACGTGAAATTTTTCAAGCAGAATTTCATGCATTGTGTTTGAAGTAAGTTCGGTAAGGCACTGTCTTTTTGAATAAAATGTAGTCTTGCAGCAGAAAATTATTATTATACCCGAGCGCACTTGTGCCCTTTACTCAAGGTAGGTTGGTATTGAAAATGGGCGAAATCGGACCGTAACCACGTAACCACGTAACCCACTTCCCGTATAACGGTAGTTTTCAGAAATACGAAAACTGTGATATTTTAGTAACTACTGAAGCTTATTCACTGAAAATTGACATGTACAATGATTTTTAGACGTAAAATAAGAATATTATACATTTTTGGAAAATGGGCATAGCCACGCCCACTTATGATTACAAACTTGGCATAGTTGTTAGCCTTGGTACAATAGAGCAAACGGCTGAAAATTTATAATATCAGAAGCTAATTTATTCAAAATTGATGCTTGCAATAATAAAAAAAAACACGTTTGTGTTAAAATTTTGGAAAATGGGCGTGGCACCACCCACTTATGTCCTGGTATGTATATCTCGGTAACCGTTCGATGAATTTGTACCAAACTTGGTACGATTATTTCGCAAGCGCAATTTTAAAAATTATTGCAATCGGACTAAAATTACTCCCACTTTTCATATAACGGTCAATTTCAGAAGTTCTTGAAACTGCGATATTTCAAAATTTAAGGACGCTAATTTACTCAAAATAGATACTAATAACAATTCCTTGAAATAAGTAACATTATTTTAGAATTTTAGAAATTCAGCGGCTCCGCTGGCTTGGCCATGTCGTTCGGATGGACAGAAACGCTCCTGCTCTGAAAATATTCAACGCGGGCCGCGATGCTGGGAACAGAGGAAGAGGAAGGCCTCCTCTGCGTTGGAAAGACCAGGTGGAGAAGGACTTGGCTTCACTTGGCATTTTCAATTGGCGTCAGTTAGCACAGAAGAGAAATGACTGGCGTGCTGTTTTGGACTCGGCCAAAATCGCTTAGGCGGTTACAGCCCCAAATAAGAAGAAGAAAAATTTTAGAATTTTGGAAAGTCTAACATCTAACCATAAAAGTTTATCTCAATAAGTATAACTGAACATTCTATCGAAATTTTTAGAAATAGGGCTAAAATCACTCTTCTTACCATGTAACGGTAGTTGTCAGAAAGGTTAAAAACTATATTTAATACTTGCGCCGGGTATTTAGTGTTCGGCTCCAGCCCTACTTAGACTTTTTTACTTGTGTTTTTTTTTTTAACAACGTCCCTTTTTAGCTCAATACATTTTGTCAAACCTTTTTAATTGTTTTATTTTTTATATTCGACTCCATTTGGCGAACAACTACTTCATGTTGGAAAATAAAAAAAAAAACTCGCAGAGGACTAAATCTGGAGGATATTCTAGTAGAGGGATCAACTCGTAACATAATTCAAGCAATTTCATCATTGCTGCCATGTAAGGAGCGACAATTCGGTGTTGGATTTGTGGTGAGAGAGAGACTCCGTCGCCGATACTGTCGTTCTCCCCGGTGACGAGCGTCTAGCCACAAGCCGCATTAAGGCGAGATTCTTCAACATCTAGCTCATCAGCGCCCATGCTTCGACGGAAGAGAAGGTCGAGGCGTGCAAAGATATCTTCTCTGAGCGCTTGGAGCATACATACGAGCGCTGTCCTCGCCATGGTATCAAAATCGTGCTTGGCGAGTTCAATGCCACTGAGTTTGGGACCACTGTCGGAAAATTCAGCCTCCACGATGAAACGCCCGACAACGAACTGATGCTGATCGACTTCGGCGGGGCTAGAAACATGATTCAAACCATGATACAAAAAAGAATTTAGTTCCATTTAATGACATTCGTTGTTGTTGCTAACCATTTGACTTTTAATAAAATTATGACATTTCATAAAATTCATGCTACCTGATCACCAGAGATAATATTTTTTTTTTGTAAAAGTAAACAAAAATGTATGAAAATGAGTGAAGTTTAGTGAAGTTATTGAACATATATGAAAGGAGGGCTGCATGACCATCCGTCACCTCTCGAATTCAAGTACAGATTTCGATCATACCTTCTAGGTAATTTTTTAACCACTTAAAGAAATTATTGTTGTTGTCATAAAGATTCTAAAATGTATGCATGAACTTTATTAGGGCGAAACGAAACTATTTTGAGCACGGAAACAAATGTTGAGTCTTCAAGTGAAGTAATGTTAAAATTTGAAGAGGAGTTGCTCAGTGAAAATGTTTTCAAACCACTTAACGATATTGAAATATCCGCAGAAGAAGAACTCGAGGTAAACTCCTTACCCTTTCGTTTTTATTTGATTTCTAATTTTTTTAAGTAGCTCGCAGAAGAGCATGAAGCAGAAGATTTCATCAGTCCACTCAAAGATGTGGAATATGATGGACTTGAAAATTTTGCCGGCTACATAATTTCGAAAATGGGGTTGACAAAACTAGGCTTCAGGACGCATGTAGAAAGTGATCAAAATTATACGTATGTTAACTGTTTATCGGAGGGCGGTCTGTACAAGCCTAATTCAAGTTTTTTGCATACATTGGAAATTTTGAATTCAAAATTTGTTGAAATTAATGGTGATTCGCTAACCACAAAGCCAAAATTTTTGCAAAATCTGATGAGAAATTTAAAAGTAAATTTGGACCAAAATATTATAAAAAGATTTTATTTGGGAAGAACATTCTTTAGAATTCGATTTTTAAATCGCAAGATTAAAGAAACGAAAATTGTATATCAAAATAAGAAAATGAAAAAAATAACAACATAATGCACTAATGGTTTTTATTATAAAATAAAAAGAATAATTACAATGTAACAGTTTACATTTTATATATTTTTAATAAAAGAGGGGCAAACCACGTAAGTAAAAAAATATCAAGTACTGATTGTGAGTTTTGATTTGAAATATTCTCACATTGGTAAAAATATGGGAAAGAAAATACTCCGATGTATTGTTTTAATATTATCAAAGTGGCAAGGGCGTTGATAATACTGACAATTTATTAAACTTCAAAAAATTTTATTATCCGTCAAAAGTTGTTTATTGAAACTACCTTCTTTCTTGTATCATGATTCAAACATAACAAGATCCATCAAGCCATGCCGCTGTCACCGGGTCGAAAACCTAGAAACCAAATAGATCATAAGCAAAATTGTACAAAATTTTAAATTAATTACTGCAATTGACCTAATTTATATCTAACGGATTTTTTTAGAGCTATTTTAATGTTTTGCCAAACTCGCATCTGCTTTTTGCATTTTTGAAAAACTGAAATGGCGTTTCCATATATTAGAGATGTTAGTGTCATTTATAGATCCAGTGCAAAATTTCGATGCGGAAGATGGACCCGAGCCTCCAGTCGATGAAGACGGATTCGATGTTCCACCTCTTGACTAAGAAATTGAATAGAAATTACGCGGCTAATTGCCACGGGATGGGCCTTCGAAGCTAGGTTAGAAAGTCTTATAGAGCGTATTGTATGAAAGACAGAAGCCCACCGCAATGAACAGATTGGACCTTATCAGTGTGGTTTTCGGTCTGGAAAATCCACCATAGACCAGGTATTCACAATACGTAAAATCTTGGAAAATATTCGTGGGAATGGGATCGACACACACTTTCGCCTGAATTTGGTATCCCCGCGAAACTAACACGGCTGTTTAAAATAACGTTGACCAATAGTGCAGACAGTCAGCGCATTCGCGCCGTGGCACCCACGTCATTTTTGATAGCTATAATATCGAGAAAGTAGAGAATTTCGTTTACTTGGGAACCAGTATTAATAATAATAATAATAGATTGGCGCTTACACATATGTATGTTAGTGTTTGGCCGAGCTTCTCCTCCGATTTGTGGCGTGCGCCTTGATGTTGTCACACAAAGCGGAGGGACCTACAGTTTTACGCCGACTCCGAACGGCGATTGTATTTTTATGAGAAGCTGTTTTTCATGGCAGAAATACACTCGGAGATTTGCCATTACCTGCCGAGGGACGACCGCTGTTAAGAAAAAACCTTTTTTCTATATTTTTGCGATGTTGCTTTGACCAGGGTTTGAACCCAGGCATTGTGGAGTTGAAGCGCGCACTGCTTACCACTACACCACAGCGGCCGACCAGTATTAAGACCGATAATAATGTCAGCATGGAAATCCAATGCAGAATCACTCTTACCAGCAAGTGCTGATTTGGACTGAGTAGGCAATTCTGAAGTAAAGTACTCTCCCGGCTTATGAAAACCACTCTCCCTAAGTTGGAGCATATATGGCGCAGAAGCATGGACAATGAGGCTACTCTTGGAGTATTCCAGATAAATATTTTGCGGATGGTTTACGGGTCTTTACGCGCTGGCGGCGGCGAGTACCGCAGACGATGGAATGATGAGTGCTGCTTGAGCTTTACAATGATATAGATATAGCGCAGCGTATTAAAATCCAGCGACTCCGCTGCCTTGGCCATGATGTTCGCATGGACTCCGACGCTGCGGCACTGAAAGTATTCACCTCGAAAACCACTTGTGGTAGCAGAGGACAGAGGAGGCCCCTACTGCACTGGAAAGACCAAGTGGAGAAAGACTCGGCTTTATAGGAGTGACTGGCGTGCTTTGCTGAACTCGGCCAAAATCGTCTTTGTGGTTACATAGCCAAAGAAGAAGACTTATGGAGCAATCCATATAAAGCAGCCATAGTACTATTTTTCAGAATGTCCTTTTTTAAAGAACACTACGGAGTCGAATTATTTCCATAGATATGTATTTGAAGGTGCAATAAAATCTTTCCTCATTTTCCAGCAAAAAATTATAAGAAAAATACTAAAAAATGTCGAATACAGTCTAAAATTAATTTAACTAAACTTAGTCCTCAGCTGAGAATTTTCACACCCAATATTTCCATGTTCAAACAAATGAAAAAAATGAAAATAACTCCTTATACGCATAATCCACTTAAAACGCCTTTAAATGGTGTAATAAAAAATCTGTCTCGAGCAAATTGCTGTGAATAATTTTTCTTCTATTCACACACACTGGCTCATTGCGCGTGCATGCCTTGATTGCAAGCATGGTGGTGTGCTTAAATTAATTGTAGGAAATTATTTAAAACGGTTCAAGACGAAATTAAATGCAATTAAAGAGGACAACCATGCTATCAAAAAACACCGCGAAAAATGTAAAATAAAAGCTAAGATAAAAAACTTATGAAGGGAGCGGCAGACCGTGCAGAGTAAAATCAGCAACCAAAATGCCTTACGCCTAAGTGCACGCAAATAGCCTGTGGGTGCGTAGAAGGCATTGCTTTGGCAAAAGAGGCTTGTTTATGACGATGGGGCAGACGCTGAGGAGCAGGAGTTGCATGGTATACCTGCAGCACGTGTTTGTAGTTATTTGTTGAGGTTCGTTTTTATTGCTGATGGCGTCGCCGTTGATGTCTTCGTAGTGTCTTTGCTGGCGACTAGGCAAGAGGTGCTTACATACACTTTTCTTGATGGGTTCATTGTACGTTAAAATGTATTTTGAGTGAGCGTGTTCGTGTTGACTTTGTGAGTGAATTACTTGAACATGCAAATAAATCAAATTTCGTGAATTTTTTTCATAAGCGAAAGTGCAAAGGCGAACTTGCGCGAAATAAGGTAATACGAAATAAGGCGTGGATTAATTGGTGGGACTGTGAAGGAGAAATGTATTACGGCCTAAGAGGACAACCTATTTGGTCAAATATAAAAAGGAAAAACTCGATTTAATAGAAATTTTATCTGACATCTAAATATCTAGGTTAAAAGTAATTTGTCACCCTTGAATTTTAATATAATTCGAAGTTATAAGAATGAGTAGGTATATTTAAATATAAAAATTTAAACGAGCGAAAGTCGTTAGATATTTGTGTAAGTGACGCCAGTGTATATTTTAATAAAAGCGGAGCAACCCACTTTAAACAAATTGTTTGACAGATATTAGAGTATTATGTGGCATCAGCATAACACGGCTGAGGATTGTCTCGCTGCTTTCCATGAGGGCAAGAATTTGTCGCTGATACAAGTAAGTACCTGAATAAGAAGAGACAGACCTATTAAAATGCATACTTAAATGATCAGAATGTCGAGCTGAGTCGATTTAGCCATGTCCGTCTGTCCGTCAGTCCGTCTGTTTGTATGCAATCTAGTCTGTCAGTTTTCGAGATATCCGGATGAAATTTATTAGGTAAGTGTATTTTTTATAATGTTTTAATTATTTGTCGGAACCGGAAGAATCAGACGACTATAACATATAGCTCCCATACAACTGATTGTTCAGATATGAGATTTTTCGTTGTAACTTCTCCATTGATGCAGCTAGGTACATGCAATTTTGAAAACCTTCCACTCATTATCAACAGAAAACTTTGAGTGAAAATTACAAAATTACAAAGATCGGGTCACTATAACCTATAGCTCCCATACAACTGATTGTTCAGATATGAGATTTTTCGTTGTAACTTCTCCATTGATGCAGCTAGGTACATGCAATTTTGAAAACCTTCCACTCATTATCAACAGAAAACTTTGAGTGAAAATTACAAAATTACAAAGATCGGGTCACTATAACCTATAGCTCCCATACAACTGATTGTTTAGATATAAGATTTTTCGTTATAACTCCTCCATTTAAGTAGCTAGGAAGATGCAATTTTGCTCTATTGTCACTCATTATCAAACGAATACTTTCGTTGAAAATGGCGAAGATCGGGTCACTTATACATATAGCTCCCATACAACTGATTGTTCAGATATGCGATTTTTTGTTATAACTCCTCCATCTATGCAGCTGGGAACATACAATTTCTCAATATTTCCACCCATTATCAAGAAAAAACTTACAGTGAAAATGGCGAAGATCGGGTCACTTTTACATATAGCTCCCATTAATAATAGATTGGTGCTTACACATATGTTAGTGTTTGGCCGAGCTTCTCCTCCGACTTTGTGGCGTGCGCCGTGATGTTGTCACACAAAGCGGAGTGACCTACAGTTTTACGCCGACTCCGAACGGCGATTGTATTTTTATGAGAAGCTGTTTTTCATGGCAGAAATACACTCGGAGGTTTGCCGTTGCCTGCCGAGGGACGACCGCTGTTAAGAAAAAACCTTTTTTCTGTATTTTTGCGATGTTGCTTTGACCAGGGTTTGAACCCAGGCGTTGTGGAGTGGAAGCGCGCACTGCTTACCACTACACCACAGCGACCCATTAAATTGTGCTACCGGTTTAAATACCTCTGATTGTTTAGAGGCAATTTTTTATATATGTAACTCCTCTATCGATGTATGCTGTGAATACATAAATTTATTCAAAAGCAGTAACCCCGCAAACATATTCTGAGCGTTCAGATTATATGAGTCCGAAAGGTGTCCTAGGTAGGTAAGAAATATGAGTTTCAAAAATAAAAAATTTTTTACTCTTATATGAATCTTTTAGGATTTATATNCTGCTGCTATTGAATGCATGTTGGAATGTGTATATGCATGTAAGTATGTATGTATGTTATTTGCAAGGACTTTTTGCGGAATGCCTTTGCAAATATAGTGAGTTGAATAAGACTCAAAGAGCAACCTAAAATAAGAGTCCGAATGTAGCAATTTATGAGGCCGATAAGGGTCTCAAAAAGAGTCATATATGAGGCCAAAACTTGTTTTAAAAGAGTCCAAAATGAGCCGTATATGAGGCCAATAAGAGTCCAATATGACTCATATTGAGGCTCATTTGATGTATGAATTTAAGCTCATATAAGTCGACATTCGTAGGAAGGGAAACACACTCATATCGGACTCTTAAATGAGCTCATTATGAGCGTAATAGCTCCGAAATAGCACTCCTTAAAGACTCCAAATGTTTGCTGGGAATCTGTTAAAGTAAAATTTTCAGATGTTCATGAAAGGTATGAAGCCTTCGGAATAGCCGAAGACAGCGCTGCTCTTACTTGTTTTTTGTTCATTCAGTATTAGTACAAAGATCTTATCTACATGTTTCTTGGTTTTATAACAAGAAACGTTTTCCACTAAGGTTCGGTTACTCATGGTTTAGGTACCTATTTTCGTTTTAGGTTAATTAATTCGTTCAATTTATCTATGCATTTAAATATATATTAAAAAGTTGTTGCACACTACAATCGATTTTCGTATTTTAGTATTTAAGTTTTCTCCTATATAACGTTTGAACGCAATCTGTTTCTATGTGAAAGAAATTACGCAGTACCCTCGGCGAAAAAAATTCTAAAAAATCAATGTTTAGAGACTTGAAACGTGCACCTTATTATACTTAAATTTTATATGCTACAAAACTGTTTAACCCTTCCGTTACATTAAGACAAACTTACACTTAATACATTAAGGTCACGAAATTACCTTTATTTATTTTGATAGGAAAAGTTCCGAGACTGTGATAAAATTAGATTTAGTCATTATTTCCAACGAAAAGAAATTAATGTTTCTGTTAGTACTAAAAAAAGATTATGTTTTTGTTATAAAGTCGTGTCAATATATGTCTGAAGTAAAGCAATTTTTGTTTTATTTAGCCCCTCTGCACAACAAAGAAAAACTTGCACTTAATACATCAAGGTCACAAAATGACCTTTTATTTCTTTTGATAAGAAGAGTACAGAAAACGCGTTGATATATATATATATTTAATTTATCTTATCAATTTTATTTAACTAAATTTTGAAACAGGTGGCAACCCCCCTCAAAAATATTTTTGCCTGTAAGCCTTCATAACCTCTTTCTTTTGACACCCATATTGCAATATCTAATTTATGTAATTAATTTACTTATATTGGGATTTTTAAACAGGTGGCAACTCTCTATTTTTTCTGGTTTTAACAATCCGAATATTATAAAAAAACAAACCAAAAAAATAAAAATATTCAAATCGGTCAAGCTGTTTTCAAGTCTTAGCGAGGCTAACGGACAGCAAATCCAATTTTATATATAAGATATCTTCTTTTAAAAATGCGCAGGCTCGAAATTGACTTTAGAGCTATGGTCTGGAGGAATTTTTTTCTTAGAATTTTATGAAGAATCCGAATATGCTAGGAACAATGTCGAAAAAAATCGATCCATAGAAATTGACCCGCCCTA